>NC_141821.1:1191931-1311931 GCF_982586985.1 Callionymus lyra | reverse complement strand
AACGACTCGCCCGTGACTCGCCAACGACTCGCCCGTGACTCACCAACGACTCGCCCGTGACTCGCCAACGACTCGCCCGTGACTCGCCAACGACTCGCCAACGACTCGCCAACGACTCGCCAACGACTCGCCCGTGACTCGCCAACGACTCGCCCGTGACTCGCCAACGACTCGCCAACGACTCGCCAACGACTCGCCCGTGACTCGCCAACGACTCGCCCGTGACTCGCCAACGACTCGCCCGTGACTCGCCAACGACTCGCCAACGACTCGCCCGTGACTCGCCAACGACTCGCCCGTGACTCGCCAACGACTCGCCCGTGACTCGCCAACGACTCGCCTGTGACTCACCAACGACTCGCCTGTGACTCGCCAACGACTCGCCCGTGACTCGCCAACGACTCGCCCGTGACTCGCCAACGACTCGCCCGTGACTCACCAACGACTCGCCCGTGACTCACCAACGACTCGCCCGTGACTCACCAACGACTCGCCCGTGACTCACCAACGACTCGCCCGTGACTCACCAACGACTCGCCCGTGACTCGCCCGTGACTCACCCTGCAACTCTGTTGGCGAAGGCCACGATGTCATCTTTTGTCCGGGGACCCTTGTAGTTGTACGCCAGATCCCCTTTTAACCTGCAACAAAGAGAGAGAAAGAGAACGATGTGATGGAATTAATTCAAATTAAAGAGTTCATAGTGAGATTAACCCATGAGTCGGATGACGGAGAATTCTGAGCCGCTCTAACATCAACTGTGACTCTTACGAACATGTTTAGGATCATCAAGAATGAACGAGTGAAACATCAACTGTTTCTCTTAAGAACATGTTTAGGATCATCAAGGATGAACGAGTGAAACATCAACTGTGTCTCTTAAGAACATGTTTAGGATCATCAAGGATGAACGAGTGAAACATCAACTGTGTCTCTTAAGAACATGTTTAGGATCATCAAGGATGAACGAGTGAAACATCAACTGTGTCTCTTAAGAACATGTTTAGGATCATCAAGGATGAACGAGTGAAACATCAACTGTGTCTCTTAAGAACATGTTTAGGATCATCAAGAATGAACGAGTGAAACATCAACTGTTTCTCTTAAGAACATGTTTAGGATCATCAAGAATGAACGAGTGAAACATCAACTGTGTCTCTTAAGAACATGTTTAGGACCATCAAGGATGAACGAGTGAAACATCAACTGTGACTCTTAAGAACATGTTTAGGATCATCAAGGATGAACGAGTGAAACATCAACTGTGTCTCTTAAGAACATGTTTAGGATCATCAAGGATGAACGAGTGAAACATCAACTGTGTCTCTTAAGAACATGTTTAGGATCATCAAGAATGAACGAGTGAAACATCAACTGTTTCTCTTAAGAACATGTTTAGGATCATCAAGAATGAACGAGTGAAACATCAACTGTGTCTCTTAAGAACATGTTTAGGACCATCAAGGATGAACGAGTGAAACATCAACTGTGACTCTTAAGAACATGTTTAGGATCATCAAGGATGAACGAGTGAAACATCAACTGTGACTCTTAAGAACATGTTTAGGATCATCAAGGATGAACGAGTGAAACATCAACTGTGTCTCTTAAGAACATGTTTAGGATCATCAAGAATGAACGAGTGAAACATCAACTGTGTCTCTTAAGAACATGTTTAGGATCATCAAGGATGAACGAGTGAAACATCAACTGTGACTCTTAAGAACATGTTTAGGACCATCAAGGATGAACGAGTGAAACATCAACTGTGTCTCTTAAGAACATGTTTAGGACCATCAAGGATGAACGAGTGAAACATCAACTGTGTCTCTTAAGAACATGTTTAGGACCATCAAGGATGAACGAGTGAAACATCAACTGTGTCTCTTAAGAACATGTTTAGGACCATCAAGGATGAACGAGTGAAACATCAACTGTGTCTCTTAAGAACATGTTTAGGACCATCAAGGATGAACGAGTGAAACATCAACTGTGACTCTTAAGAACATGTTTAGGATCATCAAGGATGAACGAGTGAAACATCAACTGTGTCTCTTAAGAACATGTTTAGGACCATCAATGGTCTCCAGGAGCCGAGGAGATGAGGGTCCATTAGGTTGCGTCTAATGTTGTGAACCTGCTGAGATGATGCTTTGATGAGCACACCTGGAGTGAAGCTCCGCCCACACTGTAGACACATCCTTGTCATCTGCACTTCAAACAGGGATGAACACATGAATCTTTACAGTTGCATCAACACAACAAGTGTTTTTGTTCAGTGCGAACAACAACACAAACTCCCGAGACGATGACGACATGAAGCCTCTACAGACTGAGTCTCCAGAGACTGAGATCAGAGAGAAAACAAACCGAGAAAAGTCTCTTGGACGACCTGAGCGACGAGTGAATCAGTGTCAACACAATATTAAAGAAGTAACAACGCTACACATTTTTTCTATAGATATCAATTATTTTATTTTAACGAGCTAAGTTTTAAGAGTCATTTATAAAGTGTTATGTGTGCGTCTTCACCATATGCTAACGAGCTAAGTTGTTAGCATCATTTATAAAGTGTTATGTGTGCGTCTTCACCGTATGCTAACGAGCTAAGTTGTTAGCATCATTTATAAAGTGTTATGTGTGCGTCTTCACCGTATGCCAACGAGCTAAGTTGTTAGCGTCAATTATAAAGTGTTATGTGTGCGTCTTCACAGTATGCTAACAAGCTAAGTTGTTAGCGTCAATCATAAAGTGTTATATGTGCATCTTCACCGTATGCTAGCGAGCTAAGTTGTTAGCGTCATTTATAAAGTGTTATGTGTCCGTCTTCACCGTTTATTATTGATTTGGTGATATCACGACGCGCCGGCGGCTCCTCTCTGATGTCACTCAGTTTGGCAGGCAATGATGCAAGTCCCGCGAGACTGAGCGTTATAAGAGATATTATTTATGTCTAAACATCCTTCAAAACTCTATATTATGATGACATTAGATCAAGTGATTGACACATAATCTGCATTAAATAAAAGTTCTTAACTTCACGTTTGAGGTGTAAAAATATGTAAACATGTGGATCTCCAGTCAGTACACAAAATAAAGACCAAAGGATTATAACAACATGTTCTTTGGCTCTTGCCTTCTTCTACTTCTGCTGCCACCTACTGTTCACTCGGTGCAAGTGTTTCTGTTTCTGCTCGAACCCGTTTGTTGATTTGAACAGAAGGAAACGAGCGTGAAGGACGAGCGTGAAGGACGAGCATCAAGGACGAGCGTGAAGGACGAGCGTGAAGGACGAGCGTGAAGGACGAGCGTGAAGGACGAGCGTGAAGGACGAGCGTGAAGGGCGAGCGTGAAGGACGAGCGTGAAGGACGAGCGTGAAGGACGAGCGTGAAGGACGAGCGTGAAGGGCGAGCGTGAAGGACGAGCGTGAAGGACGAGCGTGAAGGACGAGCGTGAAGGACGAGCGTGAAGGACGAGCGTGAAGGACGAGCGTGAAGGACGAGCGTGAAGGACGAGCGTGAAGGGCGAGCGTGAAGGACGAGCGTAAAGGACGAGCGTGAAGGACGAGCGTGAAGGGCGAGCGTGAAGGACGAGCGTGAAGGACGAGCGTGAAGGACGAGCGTGAAGGACGAGCGTGAAGGACGAGCGTGAAGGACGAGCGTGAAGGACGAGCGTGAAGGACGAGCGTGAAGGACGAGCGTGAAGGACGAGCGTGAAGGACGAGCGTGAAGGACGAGCGTGAAGGACGAGCGTGAAGGACGAGCGTGAAGGACGAGCGTGAAGGACGAGCGTCAAGGACGAGCGTGAAGGACGAGCGTCAAGGACGAGCGTGAAGGACGAGCGTGAAGGACGAGCGTGAAGGACGAGCGTCAAGGACGAGCGTGAAGGACGAGCGTGAAGGACGAGCGTGAAGGACGAGCGTGAAGGACGAGCGTGAAGGACGAGCGTGAAGGACGAGCGTGAAGGACGAGCGTGAAGGACGAGCGTGAAGGACGAGCGTGAAGGACGAGCGTGAAGGACAAATGAGGTCATGGATTTTGAGAGAGGAAGAAACGTGTGCATATGTGTGTAGACGTGTGTAGACGTGTGTACGTGTGTAAGTGTGTAGACGTGTGTATGTGTGTAGACGTGTGTAGACGTCGAGATGATGAGTGTGTAGACGTGGTGATGATGAGTGTGTAGACGTGTGTAGACGTGTGTAGACTTGTGTAGACTTGTGTAGACGTTGAGATGATGAGTGTGTAGACGTGTGTAGATGTCGAGATGATGAGTGTGTAGACATGTGTAGACATCGAGATGATGAGTGTGTAGACGTGTGTAGACGTGTGTAGACGTGTGTAGACGTGTGCAGACGTCGAGATGATGAGTGTGTAGACGTGTGTAGACGTCGTGATGATGAGTGTGTAGACGTGTGTAGACGTGTGTAGACGTGTGTAGACGTCGAGATGATGAGTGTGTAGACGTGTGTAGACGTCAAGATGATGAGTGTGTAGACGTGTGTAGACGTGTGTAGACGTGTGTAGACGTCGAGATGATGAGTGTGTAGACGTGTGTAGACGTGTGTAGACGTGTGTAGACGTATGTAGACGTGTGTAGACGTCGAGATGATGAGTGTGTAGACGTCGAGATGATGAGTGTGTAGACATGTGTAGACGTGTGTAGACGTCGAGATGATGAGTGTGTAGACGTGTGTAGACGTGTGTAGACGTCGAGATGATGAGTGTGTAGACGTGTGTAGACGTCGAGATGATGAGTGTGTAGACGTGTGTAGACGTCGAGATGATGAGTGTGTAGACGTGTGTAGACGTCGAGATGATGAGTGTGTAGACCTGTGTAGACGTCGAGATGATGAGTGTGTAGACGTGTGTAGACGTCGGGATGATGAGTGTGTAGACGTGTGTAGACATCGAGATGATGAGTGTGTAGACGTGTGTAGACGTGTGTAGACGTCGAGATGATGAGTGTGTAGACATGTGTAGACGTCGAGATGATGAGTGTGTAGACGTGTGTAGACGTGTGTAGACGTGTGTAGACGTGTGTAGACGTGTGTAGACGTCGAGATGATGAGTGTGTAGACGTGTGTAGACGTCGAGATGATGAGTGTGTAGACGTGTGTAGACATCGAGATGATGAGTGTGTAGACGTGTGTAGACGTGTGTAGACGTCGAGATGATGAGTGTGTAGACGTGTGTAGACTTCGAGATGATGAGTGTGTAGACGTGTGTAGACGTCGAGATGATGAGTGTGTAGACGTGTGTAGACGCGTGTAGACGTGTGTAGACGTGTGTAGACGTGTGTAGACGTGTGTAGACGTCGAGATGATGAGTGTGTAGACGTGTGTAGACGTCGAGATGATGAGTGTGTAGACGTCGAGATGATGAGTGTGTAGACGTGTGTAGACGTCGAGATGATGAGTGTGTAGACGTTGAGATGATGAGTGTGTAGACGTCGAGATGATGAGTGTGTAGACGTGTGTAGACGTCGAGATGATGAGTGTGTAGACGTGTGTAGACGTCGAGATGATGAGTGTGTAGACGTGTGTAGACGTCGAGATGATGAGTGTGTAGACGTGTGTAGACGTCGAGATGATGAGTGTGTAGACGTGTGTAGACGTCGAGATGATGAGTGTGTAGACGTGTGTAGAAGTCGAGATGATGAGTGTGTAGACGTGTGTAGACGTTGAGATGATGAGTGTGTAGACGTCGAGATGATGAGTGTGTAGACGTGTGTAGACGTCGAGATGATGAGTGTGTAGACGTGTGTAGACGTCGAGATGATCAGTGTGTAGACGTGTGTAGACGTCGAGATGATGAGTGTGTAGACGTGTGTAGACGTCGAGATGATGAGTGTGTAGACGTGTGTAGACGTCGAGATGATGAGTGTGTAGACGTGTGTAGACGTCGAGATGATGAGTGTGTAGACGTGTGTAGACGTCGAGATGAGGAGTGTGTAGACGTGTGTAGACGTGTGTAGAAGTCGAGATGATGAGTGTGTAGACGTGTGTAGACGTCGAGATGATGAGTGTGTAGACCTGTGTAGAAGTCGAGATGATGAGTGTGTAGACGTGTGTAGACGTCGAGATGATGAGTGTGTAGACGTGTGTAGAAGTCGAGATGATGAGTGTGTAGACGTCGAGATGATGAGTGTGTAGACGTGTGTAGACGTCGAGATGATGAGTGTGTAGACGTGTGTAGACGTCGAGATGATGAGTGTGTAGACGTGTGTAGACGTCGAGATGAGGAGTGTGTAGACGTGTGTAGACGTGTGTAGAAGTCGAGATGATGAGTGTGTAGACGTGTGTAGAAGTCGAGATGATGAGTGTGTAGACGTGTGTAGACGTCGAGATGATGAGTGTGTAGACGTGTGTAGACGTGTGTAGACGTCGAGATGATGAGTGTGTAGACGTGTGTAGACGTCAAGATGAGGAGTGTGTAGACGTGTGTAGACGTGTGTAGACGTCGAGATGAGGAGTGTGTAGACGTGTGTAGACGTGTGTAGACGTCGAGATGAGGAGTGTGTAGACGTGTGTAGACGTGTGTAGAAGTCGAGATGATGAGTGTGTAGACGTGTGTAGACGTCGAGATGATGAGTGTGTAGACGTGTGTAGACGTCGAGATGAGGAGTGTGTAGACGTGTGTAGACGTCGAGATGATGAGTGTGTAGACGTGTGTAGACGTCGAGATGAGGAGTGTGTAGACGTGTGTAGACGTCGAGATGAGGAGTGTGTAGACGTGTGTAGACGTGTGTAGACGTCGAGATGAGGAGTGTGTAGACGTGTGTAGACGTGTGTAGACGTGTGTAGACGTCGAGATGATGAGTGTGTAGACGTGTGTAGACGTCGAGGTGATGACTGTGTAGACGTGTGTAGACGTCGAGATGAGGAGTGTGTAGACGTGTGTAGACGTGTGTAGACGTCGAGATGAGGAGTGTGTAGACGTGTGTAGACGTGTGTAGAAGTCGAGATGATGAGTGTGTAGACGTGTGTAGACGTCGAGATGATGAGTGTGTAGACGTGTGTAGACGTCGAGATGATGAGTGTGTAGACGTGTGTAGACGTCGAGATGATGAGTGTGTAGACGTGTGTAGACGTCGAGATGATGAGTGTGTAGACGTGTGTAGACGTCGAGATGATGAGTGTGTAGACGTGTGTAGACGTCGAGATGAGGAGTGTGTAGACGTGTGTAGACGTGTGTAGACGTGTGTAGACGTGTGTAGACGTGTGTAGACGTGTGTAGACGTGTGTAGACGTGTGTAGACGTCGAGATGATGAGTGTGTAGACGTGTGTAGACGTGTGTAGACGTGTGTAGACGTGTGTAGACGTGTGTAGACGTGTGTAGACGTCGAGATGATGAGTGTGTAGACATGTGTAGACGTGTGTAGACGTCGAGATGATGAGTGTGTAGACGTGTGTAGACGTGTGTAGACGTGTGTAGACGTGTGTAGACGTGTGTAGACGTGTGTAGACGTCGAGATGATGAGTGTGTAGACGTGTGTAGACGTGTGTAGACGTGTGTAGACGCGCTACAATGATTTTCTCTCCAGGAGATGGAGCCCTTGAGTTCACAACGACTTCATCACTGAACGAACGTCGAGGATCGAGACTCGAGCACGAGTTGAAAGAAGTTCCTGAAGAAAAGGTTTGAGCTAAGATGGTAAGAAGAACTTACAGTTTAATTGTTGGGTAGCCACGAACTCCAAACTCGGAAGCCATTCCTGTGAACACAAACATTTGTTTTAAACACTTAAACTGATAATAATTGTGCTTTTCATATCAATACTTCTATAAATCATGTGTTTACACTTGAAAACATCTTTTTTCTCTCTTTGTGTTTTACATTGAATCCATTTTTATATGTTTTTTATCTTGTTTTTCTAACATTATCTTGTTTAACATATTTGTTTTATTAACGATTATAATACTTTAACTACAAATGTCATATTTACTGTTCGCACGCGTAAAAGGTTATAAAGACTAAAACCTTTTAAAATCAAAAACATGAAGTTGTTGATCCTTCTGAACGTTTATGATTTGAAGTCTGTGTCATTGTTGTCAGACATGTATGTCGTCAAACATGCATGTCGTCAAACATGTATGTCGTCAAACATGCATGTCGTCAAACATGTATGTCGTCAAACATGCTTGTCGTCAAACATGCATGTCGTCAAACATGCATGTCGTCAAACATGCATGTCGTCAAACATGCATGTCGTCAAACATGCATGTCGTCAAACATGCATGTCGTCAAACATGTATCTCGTCCTACAAACACGTGTGTCGTCATACAAACACGTGTGTCGTCATACAAACACGTGTGTCGTCATACAAACACATGCGTGTCGTCATACATACACATGCGTGTCGTCATACAAACACATGCGTGTCGTCATACATACACGTTTGTCGTCATACAAACACACGTGTGTCGTCATACATACACATGTTTGTCGCCATACAAACACATGTGTCGTCATACAAACACATGCGTGTCGCCATACAAACACATGCGTGTCATCATACAAACACATGCGTGTCGCCATACAAACACATGCGTGTCGTCATACAAACACATGCGTGTCATCATACAGACACATGCGTGTCATCATACAGACACATGCGTGTCGTCATACAGACACGTGTGTCGTCATACAGACACGTGTGTCGTCATACAAACACATGTGTGTCGTCATACAAACACATGCGTGTCGCCATACAAACACATGCGTGTCATCATACAAACACATGCGTGTCGCCATACAAACACATGCGTGTCGTCATACAAACACATGCGTGTCATCATACAGACACATGCGTGTCATCATACAGACACATGCGTGTCGTCATACAGACACGTGTGTCGTCATACAGACACGTGTGTCGTCATACAAACACATGTGTGTCGTCATACAAACACATGTGTGTCGTCATACAAACACATGAGTGTCGTCATACAAACACATGCGTGTCGTCATACAAACACATGCGTGTCGTCATACAAACACATGCGTGTCGTCATACAAACACATGCGTGTCGTCATAAAGACACGTGTGTCGTCAAACAAACAAATGCGTGTCGTCAAACAAACACATGCGTGTCGTCAAACAAACACATGCGTGTCGTCAAACATGCACATGCGTGTCGTCAAACATGCACATGCGTGTCGTCAAACAAGCACACGCGTGTCGTCAAACAAACACACGCGTGTCGTCAAACAAACACACGCGTGTCGTCAAACAAACACACGCGTGTCGTCAAACAAACACACGCGTGTCGTCAAACAAACACACGCGTGTCGTCAAACATACACACGCGTGTCGTCAAACATACACACGCGTGTCGTCAAACAAACACATGCGTGTCGTCAAACAAACACATGCGTGTCGTCAAACATACACATGCGTGTCGTCAAACATACACATGCGTGTCGTCAAACATACACATGCGTGTCGTCAAACAAACACATGCGTGTCGTCAAACATACACATGCGTGTCGTCAAACAAACACATGCGTGTCGTCAAACAAACACATGCGTGTCGTCAAACATACACATGCGTGTCGTCAAACATACACATGCGTGTCGTCAAACATACACATGCGTGTCGTCAAACAAACACATGCGTGTCGTCAAACATACACATGCGTGTCGTCAAACAAACACATGCGTGTCGTCAAACAAACACATGCGTGTCGTCAAACAAACACATGCGTGTCGTCAAACATACACATGCGTGTCGTCAAACAAACACACGCGTGTCGTCAAACAAACACACGCGTGTCGTCAAACATACACATGCGTGTCGTCAAACAAACACACGCGTGTCGTCAAACAAACACACGCGTGTCGTCATACAAACACACGCGTGTCGTCATGTTGGATCTGATATAAAACATTGAAGTAACAGTCGATTATAATCAATTAAAAAATAATATCAAGTGTCTTTGCTGACCTCGTGACCTCATGTATAGTAACTCACTGCTGAGGTCAAACACTAAAGTACTGCAAGACACATGTGAACATACTTCACAATAATAACACAATAGAGATAAAACGAAAGTGTTGTTCTCGTGGTGCGTGACTCCTGATCTGTCCACAGATCTGCCGACTCACCAGAATACGCCGTGGCGTCCATCTTTCCCACGCGCACCGGCGAGCCGGAGCTCCTGAGCTCAGCTCCCACCTCGTGCCACACCGGCTCCAGCTTCTTGCAGTAGCCGCACCACGGCGCGTAGAACTAGAGACGACAACACAGTGTTTTACGCACAGTTGAACATCTACGGGTTCGGTCAACAAGAGGTGCTTCGGACTCCGCTGCTCCTCGAGCCCCTGGCTTTACCCAGCATGCATGACTTCTCATCCTGTGATCACAACAGGCCACTGACCGCTGCCACTTCCGCAGCGGATCAAGCCGCCGGGGCCGAGGTCGGCGTGAGAACAATACGACATGAATGGACCCAGACTGGGTCAGTGTGTGGAGCTGAACTCACGTCCACCAGCCAGACATCGTCCACTCGGGAGTCTTTGAATCTGCAGAGAACAAGTGCTGACGTCAGTCGATGTGAGACACGTTCGTTCTGAAGGTCAATGAGTTCACGTTTGTAAGGATATATATTTATGCAGATATACTCTGTACTGTTATTTTCGACATTTATTTTAATTTTCGAAGACGTCGATTTTTGGGCTTCTTTTGGAAGTTTGAGTGGTTAAAATAGGTCGAATTATACCTTTTTCGAGCCTTCAAATAAACATTTTACACATGTGTGCAACAACAGTACAACTAGTGAACGTATAAACTGCATGTTTATCTGCAGCATCAAAACATGTTTCAATCTTATATCGTGAACACAAAGAGGATGTAGAGTCGACACAGAAACACAATAAATCAAATTTAAGATTCAAAAGATCCAAAACAAAGACGTCATTATTTAGGAATTCAGAAAACAGAGCTGAGCTTGTGACCCTCACGACCCTGAGCACCAACACGTTCAACATATTACCAACAGTGTTTAATATTTAATAATCAGATTAATACACGTCAAACTTTCAAACGTGGTTTGTGTTGAAAAACTTCACTGAACCGACTCAGTTACAGACACAAAAAGTGCGGCTCAATTTTGTCGTCTTAAAACAAACATCCAAACACCTCCGTCGTCTGTGACGTCCCTGAGGATCAATAAAGTTCTACCTAATCTAACCTAAACTAATCTAATCTAACCTAAACTAACCTAACCCAACCTAACCTCTTGACTGTATCTGAAGCTTGGACCAGGCTCGGTTACAAACAATAATAAAATACAGACGTATTGATCGGCGATCAGTTCTTCATGTGGATCTTCAATAACAGACGTGACGGACCATCAATATGGAGGCGTTTGGATTCGATTATTATTTATTATTAAGTGTCTTTTTGTAAGAAGACGACTGAGCTGGAGTGAACAGGAGTGAAGTGAAAGTATCGTGATGTTCTATTCTATGTTAGTCTTTGTCTCCGTTATTTGTCTTTGATATTGTTCTTTATCTTCAGACTTAGATTGTATCATCTTGTTCTTTCCCTTTATTTCTTTGTTCTTATTTTATTTTTATGAATAATTGCTGTATTGCTGTGTCTAATTGGAAAAAAAAAAAAATTCCCAAAGGAGACCTTCTGAGGATCAATACAGTTCTACCTAAACTAACCTAACCAGACACTACATTAAAATGAACAAACATGTTTGTCTCTAAAAAGGAACAGATTAAAATAATCCACATTACACATGAGAACAGTTTCAACAGCAGCAATAATTCAAATATTTTGAAGAGGAAACAATTGAACCGTAAAAAGGGCTGAAGACACAAATAAACATATAAACAACTAGAATTATTTGAACATGTTGGATTGAATGGAAACGTTCGAGAGCATCTGGACTGAAATAAAAGGTTCATCTTCTGAAGGGACTCACGTGTCGTCCAGATCCTGCACGAAGGCGAACACTGGAGCGAGCAGAACCATAGCAGCTGCGAACACAAAACACAACATTGTGTCCACTTTAGTGAGGATGAGGTTCGACGTGAAGCTGTTGTTGTCATGAGCGGAGCATCCTCCCGCCTACGTCACTTCCGCCCGCCACAGGCGTCCGGAGACACTGACCAGCAGCGGTGGAGGTGGAGAAGGAGAAGGAGAAGAAGGAGAAGAAGAAGGAGGAGAAGAAGGAGAAGAAGGAGAAGAAGAAGAAGAAGAAGCAGAAGGCAAACCTGCGCGGACGAGAGAACATCTGACTTCCATCATCGCTGCAGCTGGACACACAGAAGCAGGAAGTGCAGCGGCTAAATCGCTACACTCTGCGCATGCGCGGGATGACGTCAAAAAGCGAACGCCGGTTTATTTGAAAGGCGATTTTTTATTCGGATCATGAATGTTTGTATTTCATTGTACAGTTGTGTGTTATTATATTATTATTATGTTATTATTAGTAAAACAGCTTCAGCCAATCAGCGGCTTCGTCACATGTAGCGCAGACACTTCCTGTTGATGTCTAAAAGTCACGTGTCTCGTCAGACCAGGAAATGAAAGAAAGTGATTATGTTGACGAAGATCAATATAAATGTTTTATGTGGTAAAAAAAAAGTATCATGTTAACGTTCTGTTGACGTTTCTTTAAACCATAAAAAATATTTTAAAGAGACGTTCACATATGCCGCGAGTGACGTCATCACGCAGGAAGTGGACAGAAATGTGTGCTGTGTCTCAAATCGCATACTTCTCTTAGTATGCTAGAAGTTAGTATGCATCAGTTTAGTGTACGTACTAACTAGTAACTAATCCTCCACAGATAGTATATCTCAAACATACTTCTCTTAGTATACTAGAAGTTAGTATCATCAGGATAGTGTACGTACTAACTAGTAACTAATCCTCCACAGATAGTATGTCTCAAACATACTTCTCTTAGTATACTAGAAGTTAGTATGATCAGGATAGTGTACGTACTAACTAGTAACTAATCCTCCACAGATAGTATGTCTCAAACATACTTCTCTTAGTATACTAGAAGTTAGTATCATCAGGATAGTGTACGTACTAACTAGTAACTAATCCTCCACAGATAGTATGTTTCAAACATACTTCTCTTAGTATACTAGAAGTTAGTATCATCAGGATAGTGTACGTACTAACTAGTAACTAATCCTCCACAGATAGTATGTCTCAAACATACTTCTCTTAGTATACTAGAAGTTAGTATCATCAGGATAGTGTACGTACTAACTAGTAACTAATCCTCCACAGATAGTATGTCTCAAACATACTTCTCTTAGTATACTAGAAGTTAGTCTCATCAGGATAGTGTACGTACTAACTAGTAACTAATCCTCTACAGATAGTATGTCTCAAACATACTTCTCTTAGTATACTAGAAGTTAGTCTCATCAGGATAGTGTACGTACTAACTAGTAACTAATCCTCTACAGATAGTATGTCTCAAACATACTTCTCTTAGTATACTAGAAGTTAGTATCATCAGGATAGTGTACGTACTAACTAGTAACTAATCCTCCACAGATAGTATGTCTCAAACATACTTCTCTTAGTATACTAGAAGTTAGTATCATCAGGATAGTGTACGTACTAACTAGTAACTAATCCTCCACAGATAGTATATCTCAAAAATACTTCTCTTAGTATACTAGAAGTTTGTATCATCAGGATAGTGTACGTACTAACTAGTAACTAATCCTCCACAGATAGTATGTCTCAAACATACTTCTCTTAGTATACTAGAAGTTAGTATCATCAGGATAGTGTACGTACTAACTAGTAACTAATCCTCCACAGATAGTATGTCTCAAACATACTTCTCTTAGTATACTAGAAGTTAGTATCATCAGGATAGTGTACGTACTAACTAGTAACTAATCCTCCACAGATAGTATGTCTCAAATCACATACTACTCTTAGTATGCTAGAAGTTAGTATGCATCAGTTTAGTGTACGTACTAACTAGTAACTAATCCTCCACAGATAGTATGTCTCAAACATACTTCTCTTAGTATACTAGAAGTTAGTATCATCAGGATAGTGTACGTACTAACTAGTAACTAATCCTCCACAGATAGTATGTCTCAAACATACTTCTCTTAGTATACTAGAAGTTAGTATCATCAGGATAGTGTACGTACTAACTAGTAACTAATCCTCCACAGATAGTATGTCTCAAACATACTTCTCTTAGTATACTAGAAGTTAGTATCATCAGGATAGTGTACGCACTAACTAGTAACTAATCCTCCACAGATAGTATGTCTCAAACATACTTCTCTTAGTATACTAGAAGTTAGTATCATCAGGATAGTGTACGTACTAACTAGTAACTAATCCTCCACAGATAGTATGTCTCAAACATACTTCTCTTAGTATACTAGAAGTTAGTATCATCAGGATAGTGTACGTACTAACTAGTAACTAATTCTCCACAGATAGTATGTCTCAAACATACTTCTCTTAGTATACTAGAAGTTAGTATCATCAGGATAGTGTATGTACTAACTAGTAACTAATCCTCCACAGATAGTATGTCTCAAACATACTTCTCTTAGTATACTAGAAGTTAGTATCATCAGGATAGTGTACGTACTAACTAGTAACTAATTCTCCACAGATAGTATGTCTCAAATCAAACTCTGCTGCTACACACTAACCGGAAATCACATGACAGCTTCTTCTTCTACTTCTATTTAACGATGTTTCAAGCAGCTGTTTGAACGCTAGCGACACCTGCTGGCAGCACGTTTTGCAACTTTGGAAAAAGAGATAAAGCAAAAATATGAGAATCTAAATATTCACGAGATATTTTAGCTGGTATCAGCAGCGAAGACGTGTTTATCCTCGTACTGCTGCTGAAAATACACCTGTAAGTATATGAATATATATGCATTTATATATGACGTAACTTCAGTTTAAAACGTCAATAAGATGGCAGCTGTTTAGTGTGGTTAGTGTCCATCGAACCATACTCAGTTTTGTGGGCGTGTTAGTACGCCACTTTAGTGTGCATGGCGCACTAAATTTCGCAAACTAAGAATTGAGACGCACTAACGCACTAAAAATACTAACTTTTAGTACGCTAGTATGCGATTTGAGACACAGCAATACTATCTGTGGAGAATTTGCGTACTAGTTAGTACGTACACTAAACTGATGCATACTAACTTCAAGCATACTAAGAGTAGTATGCGATTTGACACAGCAATGGTTCGATGGATTCTAACCACACTAAACAGCTCCATCATATTGACGTTTTAAACTGAAGTTACGTCATATATAAATGCATATATATTGATATACTTAAATGTGTATTTTCAGCAGCAGTACGAGGATAAACACGTCTTCGCTGCTGATGCCAGCTAAAATATCTCGCGAATATTTAGATTCTCATATTTAGATTCTCATATTTTTGCATTATTTCTTTTTCCAAAGTTGCAATACGTGCTGCCAGCAGGTGTCGCTAGCGTTCAAACAGCTGCTTGAAACATCGTTGAATAGAAGTAGAAGAATAAGCTGTCATGTGATTTCCGGTTAGTGTGTAGCAGCAGAGTTTGATTTGAGACATACTATCTGTGGAGAATTTGCGTACTAGTTAGTACGTACACTATCCTGATGCATACTAACTTCTAGTATACTAAGAGTAGTATGTGATTTGAGACACAGCACAGCACTAGGTAAAAAAACAAGAAATTTAAATTCTGTGAAAGTAAAAACGATCATATTCTACTTGATTTCGATTTTTACTAAAACAAAACATACTGCGAGTATTCAGAAGTATTTTAAAGGGAAACATTAATGTATGAAAAATAGGAACAATAACTAATCTTCGTTGATTTGTGTTTTAAGTAGCTTTTTAGTTGTTTTTGTTGGACTTTTTTCCGTGAGCGAATATTAATGTATTTTGTTATTTTCTCTCTTTCACTTAAAATATTGTTAACATTGTAGCGGGTACATGGGGGTGTGTTCTCTCTCGCAAAGGATCATGGGAAGTCTGGCACAGAAGTGTATAAATATCTCCACGTGACCAGTTAGTTAGTGATGGAACCAGTTTGATTGAACTGAGTCACTAGAATCAGTTCATTAAAATGATTTGTTCAAAAGATTGTTCACCGCATCACTCAGTGCTTATTTGACTGACAGGTGCATTATTCTCCAACTTCCTGAACACAAACAATCCATCACTAGGTCATGATTCGGACCCGAGGTTCACTTTCACTGCTCTTGAGGGACAATGCAAAAAAAAAAAGGACAAGGACCAGTTCTGTGTGTTTACTAAAACGATCAAAACACGGAGTCCGTTCCGTCGCTCCAACACGAGGTCACTTCCCATCCCGGGTCCTTTATTGTTTTTGCTGTACTTGATTCCCCTCGGTAAAATCGTTCAGAGATTTCCAGATGTTTCTTATCACATGTTTGCTGATGACATCCAGCTCTACTGCTCTGTTGATCAACTGAGCCTCAGAGGCTGAACTTAGTCAATTGTTGCTAGAAATCAAACAATGAGTGAAAACACTTTACAGCTAAATGTGGACAAAACTGAAACACTGGTGATTGTTGATGATAAGATTCCAGGGTTGAGTCAGTACTTGAGTGACTTATGTCAGTCTGTCAAACTGAGCCTGAGAAACCTGGGTGTTGTATTTGATAAAGACATGTCTCTTGTTCAACACTGAAGAAAACTGACCAGAAACTGTTTCCTTCAACTGAGAAAAATCTCTAAACTTAGGAAAATGTTGTCACAACATGATCTGGATCTTATAATCCATGCGTTTGTTTCTTCTCGTCTGGACTATTGTAACAGTTTGTTTTCATGTCTTAACAAGAAGGATCGTCTCGTCTGCAGTTGATTCAGAACTCTGAGCCGATCTAGTAGAAGAACTCACATTTCTCCTTCAAACTCTTCACTGGCTTCCAGTTTCTTTCAGGATAAACTTTAAAATTCTGGTTCTTACTTTCAGATCTATTCATGGTCAGACTCCTCCTTACATCACTGATCTGATCCAGCCTTACACCCCAGCTCGGGCTCTGAGGTCTGTGGATCAGAATCTACTTATGGTTCCACGCACACGACTCAGGACCAGAGGAGAGAAATCTTTTCAGGCTGTTGCTCCTAAGCTTTGGAACAATCTTCTCTCTCTTTGTGCTTGATGATCTACTGACTCCTTCAAGAAACATCTGTGTTTGATGATCTACTGACTCCTTTAAGAAACATGTGTGTTTGATGATCTACTGACTCCTTTAAGAAACATCTGTGTTTGATGATCTACTGACTCCTTCAAGAAACATCTGTGTTTGATGATCTACTGACTCCTTCAAGAAACATCTGTGTTTGATGATCTACTGACTCCTTCAAGAAACATCTGTGTTTGATGATCTACTGACTCCTTCAAGAAACATCTGTGTTTGATGATCTACTGACTCCTTCAAGAAACATGTGTGTTTGATGATCTACTGACTCCTTCAAGAAACATGTGTGTTTGATGATCTACTGACTCCTTTAAGAAACATGTGTGTTTGATGATCTACTGACTCCTTCAAGAAACATCTGTGTTTGATGATCTACTGACTCCTTTAAGAAACATGTGTGTTTGATGATCTACTGACTCCTTCAAGAAACATCTGTGTTTGATGATCTACTGACTCCTTCAAGAAACATCTGTGTTTGATGATCTACTGACTCCTTCAAGAAACATCTGTGTTTGATGATCTACTGACTCCTTCAAGAAACATCTGTGTTTGATGATCTACTGACTCCTTCAAGAAACATCTGTGTTTGATGATCTACTGACTCCTTTAAGAAACATCTGTGTTTGATGATCTACTGACTCCTTCAAGAAACATCTGTGTTTGATGATCTACTGACTCCTTTAAGAAACATCTGTGTTTGATGATCTACTGACTCCTTTAAGAAACATCTGTGTTTGATGATCTACTGACTCCTTCAAGAAACATGTGTGTTTGATGATCTACTGACTCCTTCAAGAAACATCTGTGTTTGATGATCTACTGACTCCTTCAAGAAACATCTGTGTTTGATGATCTACTGACTCCTTCAAGAAACATCTTAAGACGTTTCTATTTGTTCAGGCTTTTCCTTGAATTTCTGGAACTCCTGTGTTGTTCTCAGTATTATCTTGATCTTTAAAGTATGTACTTTTTTGAGTATTGTTTTGATTGTTTAAGCGCTTTGTGACCCTGGTCTGGAAAAGCGCTATATAAATAAATATTACTTACTTACTTACTTACTTATACTTCGCGTCGTGGAGAAAGAGAAAGAAAGTGGTACACCTGTCAAACGGTAACGCAGGTGTCCTAAGGCGAGCTCAGGGAGGACGGAAACCTCCCGTGGAGCAGAAGGGCTTGATCGTGATTGAAAGTCAAACAAAATACAAGCTTTACGATCGATCGGACGCACTTTCTCCCGGCGACTGTACAGGTCAATAGTCCCGGGAGAAAAAGTCCTGATCTGTAGAAACATCGCTATATTTAAGGCAAATTTCCCGCCCAGGGCGTCGTCCTTTCCGACCAAATGGTTCTTTCAAGTTCCCTGTGTCCCGATCCCCCGCAGAGAGACATCCTGATTTGTTTTCTTGTAATCTAATCATCCAACTGTTCTCAGGCGAGGGTTTCCGTCTTTTATCCCCCCTTTCCCGGGTGTGTCTTCGTTCTTTGATCTACGATTTAATGTGTGATTTGCAGATAAACAGATGTTTTAAATAACTGGTGTCGTATCTAATTCTGATCCAAGCTTGTCTTGAACCAGTGGATCAGTCTGAGTGGAATGTTTATGTGAATGTGTCGTCAAACGCTTAAGCTCTTAGATCAAGCGATTAATTTATACTTTATATTTTGATGATCTTTTAGCATTAATTTAAGTATGGCGTATACGTATAGTGTATAATAATTTGACTCTAACATTACTCACTGCAGTAGTTTTGCGAGTCAGTAGCATCTGAACGTGACAGACTCTTGTGTGTAGACGTTCACAAACAAATATTGTGTAGTAGAGATTCCGTTACTTTAAAAAAAACACTTTGTGTCCCTTTCCAGCCTCTCCAATAAACACATATAGTGTGACTAAAAGTCTTGGTTGTTAAATATGTTTTATTGCATTTAAATAAAAAAGTGTATAAAATGTAATATAAACTTAAATGCAATCAACAATAAAATAAATAGGCCTTGTTTAAGTTTAGTGCAAAAACAAATATTAAATTAAGAAATCTTTAATAAATGCCAACATAAAAACTAAATGTTCTGTATCAAAGTCTGTCTCTCGCTTCTTGAACATTTTGGAGGAAGATGTCTCCTCACCAGCAGCTGATGGAGGCTCCTCACCAGCAGCTGATGGATGTTCCTCACCAGCAGCTGATGGAGGCTCCTCACCAGCAGCTGATGGATGTTCCTCACCAGCAGCTGATGGATGTTCCTCACCAGCAGCTGATGGAGGCTCCTCACCAGCAGCTGATGGATGTTCCTCACCAGCAGCTGATGGATGTTCCTCACCAGCAGCGGATGGATGTTCCTCACCAGCAGCTGATGGATGTTCCTCACCAGCAGCTGATGGATGTTCCTCACCAGCAGCTGATGGATGTTCCTCACCAGCATCTGATGGAGGCTCCTCACCAGCAGCTGATGGATGTTCCTCACCAGCAGCTGATGGATGTTCCTCACCAGCAGCTGATGGATGTTCCTCACCAGCAGCTGATGGATGTTCCTCACCAGCATCTGATGGAGGCTCCTCACCAGCAGCTGATGGATGTTCCTCACCAGCAGCTGATGGATGTTCCTCACCAGCAGCTGATGGATGTTCCTCACCAGCAGCTGATGGATGTTCCTCACCAGCAGCTGATGGATGTTCCTCACCAGCAGTTGATGGATGTTCCTCACCAGCAGCTGATGGAGGCTCCTCACCAGCAGCTGATGGATGTTCCTCACCAGCAGCTGATGGATGTTCCTCATCAGCAGCTGATGGAGGTTCCTCACCAGCAGCTGATGGATGTTCCTCACCAGCAGCTGATGGATGTTCCTCACCAGCAGCTGATGGATGTTTCTCACCAGCAGCTGATGGATGTTCCTCAGCAGCTGTTGGAGGCTCCTCACCAGCAGCTGTTGGATGTTCCTCACCAGCAGCTGATGGATGTTCCTCACCAGCAGCTGATGGATGTTCCTCACCAGCAGCTGATGGATGTTCCTCACCAGCAGCTGATGGATGTTCCTCACCAGCATCTGATGGAGGCTCCTCACCAGCAGCTGTTGGAGGCTCCTCACCAGCAGCTGATGGATGTTCCTCACCAGCAGCTGATGGATGTTCCTCACCAGCAGCTGATGGATGTTCCTCACCAGCATCTGATGGAGGCTCCTCACCAGCATCTGATGGAGGCTCCTCACCAGCAGCTGATGGATGTTCCTCACCAGCAGCTGATGGAGGCTCCTCACCAGCAGCTGATGGAGGCTCCTCACCAGCAGCTGATGGAGGCTCCTCACCAGCAGCTGATGGATGTTCCTCACCAGCAGCTGATGGAGGCTCCTCACCAGCAGCTGATGGATGTTCCTCACCAGCAGCTGATGGAGGCTCCTCACCAGCAGCTGATGGATTTTCCTCACCAGCAGCTGATGGAGGCTCCTCACCAGCATCTGATGGAGGCTCCTCACCAGCATCTGATGGATGTTCCCCACCAGCATCTGATGGAGGCTCCTCACCAGCATCTGATGGAGGCTCCTCACCAGCAGCTGATGGATGTTCCTCACCAGCAGCTGATGGATGTTCCTCACCAGCAGCTGATGGATGTTCCTCACCAGCAGCTGATGGATGTTCCTCACCAGCAGCGGATGGATGTTCCTCACCAGCAGCTGATGGATGTTCCTCACCAGCAGCTGATGGATGTTCCTCACCAGCAGCTGATGGATGTTCCTCACCAGCATCTGATGGAGGCTCCTCACCAGCAGCTGATGGATGTTCCTCACCAGCAGCTGATGGATGTTCCTCACCAGCAGCTGATGGATGTTCCTCACCAGCAGCTGATGGATGTTCCTCACCAGCATCTGATGGAGGCTCCTCACCAGCAGCTGATGGATGTTCCTCACCAGCAGCTGATGGATGTTCCTCACCAGCAGCTGATGGATGTTCCTCACCAGCAGCTGATGGATGTTCCTCACCAGCAGCTGATGGATGTTCCTCACCAGCAGTTGATGGATGTTCCTCACCAGCAGCTGATGGAGGCTCCTCACCAGCAGCTGATGGATGTTCCTCACCAGCAGCTGATGGATGTTCCTCATCAGCAGCTGATGGAGGTTCCTCACCAGCAGCTGATGGATGTTCCTCACCAGCAGCTGATGGATGTTCCTCACCAGCAGCTGATGGATGTTTCTCACCAGCAGCTGATGGATGTTCCTCAGCAGCTGTTGGAGGCTCCTCACCAGCAGCTGTTGGATGTTCCTCACCAGCAGCTGATGGATGTTCCTCACCAGCAGCTGATGGATGTTCCTCACCAGCAGCTGATGGATGTTCCTCACCAGCAGCTGATGGATGTTCCTCACCAGCATCTGATGGAGGCTCCTCACCAGCAGCTGTTGGAGGCTCCTCACCAGCAGCTGATGGATGTTCCTCACCAGCAGCTGATGGATGTTCCTCACCAGCAGCTGATGGATGTTCCTCACCAGCATCTGATGGAGGCTCCTCACCAGCATCTGATGGAGGCTCCTCACCAGCAGCTGATGGATGTTCCTCACCAGCAGCTGATGGAGGCTCCTCACCAGCAGCTGATGGAGGCTCCTCACCAGCAGCTGATGGAGGCTCCTCACCAGCAGCTGATGGATGTTCCTCACCAGCAGCTGATGGAGGCTCCTCACCAGCAGCTGATGGATGTTCCTCACCAGCAGCTGATGGAGGCTCCTCACCAGCAGCTGATGGATTTTCCTCACCAGCAGCTGATGGAGGCTCCTCACCAGCATCTGATGGAGGCTCCTCACCAGCATCTGATGGATGTTCCCCACCAGCATCTGATGGAGGCTCCTCACCAGCATCTGATGGAGGCTCCTCACCAGCAGCTGATGGATGTTCCTCACCAGCAGCTGATGGATGTTCCTCACCAGCATCTGATGGAGGCTCCTCACCAGCATCTGATGGATGTTCCTCACCAGCATCTGATGGATGTTCCTCACCAGCATCTGATGGAGGCTCCTCACCAGCATCTGATGGATGTTCCTCACCAGCAGCTGATGGATGTTCCTCAGCAGCATCTGATGGAGGTTCCTCACCAGCAGCTGATGGATGTTCCCCACCAGCATCTGATGGAGGCTCCTCACCAGCATCTGATGGATGTTCCCCACCAGCATCTGATGGAGGCTCCTCACCAGCATCTGATGGAGGCTCCTCACCAGCAGCTGATGGATGTTCCTCACCAGCAGCTGATGGATGTTCCTCACCAGCAGCTGATGGATGTTCCTCACCAGCATCTGATGGAGGCTCCTCACCAGCATCTGATGGATGTTCCTCACCAGCAGCTGATGGATGTTCCTCAGCAGCATCTGATGGAGGCTCCTCACCAGCAGCTGATGGAGGCTCCTCACCAGCAGCTGATGGATGTTCCTCACCAGCAGCTGATGGATGTTCCTCAGCAGCAGCTGATGGATGTTCCTCACCAGCAGCTGATGGATGTTCCTCACCAGCATCTCTTGTCAACTTCAGCGGCTCAGTCCGACTACAGTTCTAGAGATGCCGCTCCATGGTTCGGGGTCTCAAGCGCCTGGAAAACACACTGAAGCAGCTTCTTCTCCGGAGGTTTCATCAGCGGAGAGAGAGACGAGTCGCTTCTGTGTGTCCAAGTTGCAACAGTGTGTCGGCGATGGTTGACGAAGATGGACATGTCCTCCCGTGACTGCGACCCACCCCCAGCACGGACTGGTCACACTCCTGCCCTCAGGTCGCAGGTTCAGGAGTGTTGAAGTGCAGAACCGTTCGACTGAAAAACTCTTTCTTTCCAACCGCCATCAGACTCCTCAACAGTTAATCCACGTCTACCTCATGCACTACTTGTACTTTTACTTGTTTTTATGCTGTTATGTTGCTGTGTTTTAGATTTTAGTTCTTTCAATACTGTGCCCTTTTATTGGGGGTACAAAGAAAGAATTTCATGGTATGTAGTACCTATGACAATAAACCCTTGAATCTTGAAAATAGAGACTGTTGGACTTACTGTGTTTCAATGGACGCTGCTTCAATTTTGACTCTGTGATAGAAGTATAAATGTCCATGTGACCAATAAACCGTTGACTCAACTATCGTCTCGTTCCTGCCACAACATTATCTTTCATCACGTGGTATGAATGTCTTGTTTTATTTTATTTTGCGTCAATCTTTTTTTATTTGTTTGTTTTTAAATGATCGTATAAATGTCATTACACAATCCCAACGCCGGAGGTCGCTGTACAACTAATGTGTTATTAGTAATGGCAGACCTCAGGTGACCTCCTGACTAACCTTCTGTGACTTGGTAGAAGAGAATATTTATTAATAATTGCATATAATACAAGTGACCTGGACTCGAACAGGATAAACATCATGAAATGATCATTGAATCTGAAACAAAGGTGATTATTGCACACTCATGGACTCGAACGTTGTGTTCAGGGTCTTCTCTCTGGACTCTCATCACAGGAAGAAGTACTCGATGTTCTCCACGACGTCTCTGAGCCAGGAGAAGAAGGAGGCCACGGACTTCAGCGCCAGCTCTCTGCCCTGCTGCTCGCCGGGGTCCTGGCTGGACTCCCACCGGTAGAAGGCCTCTCTGGAGATCACGTCACAGTCGTGGAGCAGCTCGAAGAACATCTGCAGCAGATCTGAGGAGCGAGGCGTCAGACGGAGGGCTGGACAGGTGGACGTGCGTCACTCACAGCCGGGGTGGTTCATCTCCACCATCAGGGCCTGCAGGGCGAACAGCGTCTGCAGCTGCTTCTCCTCGTCCTCCACGTACGTCTGCAGCAGCTGGGCTCGGTGGTACATCTGCTTCAGGTCCACCCTGTAGACCCGTTCATCTGAGCAGAGAAGTCCACACTGGTTCCATCCTGTTCACTGATGCAACTCACATTGTTACTAGAAGTGACTGAACATGGTTCTTCACCACCTCCTAGTTCTGTTGGTGTTCTTCTTATTTGATGTTCTTCCCACTTGACAGTCGTACACGTATAATAAAACATACGGTAGACATGTTTGAAATAATAACAAATAATGATAAAGAATAATGTAAATTAAACATGCAAGAGCA
This sequence comes from Callionymus lyra, assembly GCF_982586985.1. Taxonomy (NCBI): domain Eukaryota; kingdom Metazoa; phylum Chordata; class Actinopteri; order Syngnathiformes; family Callionymidae; genus Callionymus; species Callionymus lyra. Next base: position 1,287,649 of record NC_141821.1, on the reverse strand, counting down.
TGCTCAGTGAAGTCTGTGGCCGCCAGGAGGCGCTAGGGAGAAGATTGGAGGGAAGGAAAGAATGGAAATTAATATAATATGATATGATATCAAATAAAAGTGTTGTTTTTTTAACCATAAATGTACAGGTCTGTAAGTGGAGCAACAGTCCTGGAAGATCCTGCATCTATAAAGATTTCATGTGTGTCTCAGATATAAGAAAACAGGTATAGATTTACAGAATATCAGAAAAATATTCAGTATAAATATTGAAAAGTGAGTCAGAGTAAAGAAATACACTCTAAACGTGTCTTTATATATATATTTCAAAGCTCATGGAAGTCAAGGTTTTGTCTCGTCCTGCTTCGTCCTGATCGGCCAGTAAGTCGGTCGTTAAACTGTATTTTTATTGATGTTTAGTTGGTTCAACTCTTCACTAACAATGGCAATCTTTCAGATTCTGAAGTGTTTTCAATGTGTATCTGCTCAGTGTATTGTCAAGAAGTGTGTTTGACGTCCCATGTGACTGGTTTTCAGCCAATGGACCACATGGACTTAGAGACGTACAACAGCGCCTCTGGTGGTCAGACAAGGACTTACAGATGATTGTGGAGCGACAGACGCAGGAGGTCAAGACCCTGACGAACAGAGAGGACGAGATCTGCTGCTCACTGATGTTCTCCTTCACAAGAAGCAAACAATCCAGTTCCTGCACCGACATTGTTCACACGTCATGAAGGGAAACGAACCTCGATCCAGTAGGAGATGGTCTTGTTGTCCGGCTGCTCCTCCAGCACCGTGTTCAGATGCTGGCTCAGGTCCTCGGAGCTCCACTGCTTCTGGGCCTGAAGGAACTCCTCACTGAACTCCTGCGACAGACGCTCACTTTAGAACACCAGCTCCACAGGTGAAGCTTACGATCCAGTTCAAATCAAACAAAAGCTGAAGGATCAGAATCTTCTCAAATTAGCATTAGCATTGTTATGTTGGATTAAAATTATTATACACTATACGTATACGCCATACTTAAATTAATGCTAAAAGATCATCAAAATATAAAGTATAAATTAATCGCTTGATCTAAGAGCTTAAACGTTTGACGACACATTCACATAAACATTCCACTCAGACTGATCCACTGGTTCAAGACAAGCTTGGATCAGAATTAGATACGACACCAGTTATTTAAAACATCTGTTTATCTGCAAATCACACATTAAATCGTAGATCAAAGAAAGAAGACACACCCGGGAAAGGGGGGATAAAAGACGGAAACCCCCGCCTGAGAACAGTTGGATGATTAGATTAGAAGAAAACAAATCAGGATGTCTCTCTACGGGGGATCGGGACACAGGGAACTTGAAAGAACCATTTGGTCGGAAAGGACGACGCCCTGGGCGGGAAATTTGCCTTAAATATAGCAATGTTTCTACAGATCAGGACTTTTTCTCCCGGGACTATTGACCTGTACAGTCGCCGGGAGAAAGTGCGTCCGATCGATCGTAAAGCTTGTATTTTGTTTGACTTGGAGCGGCGATTAAACGAACGTGACACACTCTTGTCCATCTTTCTCCAAGAAGCGAAGTAGGTTTTGGTTCGCTCGGCCAACACGTCCTCTTATGAAGTGGATGTGTTTGAAACTGCAGGTGGTCATGAGTTTCTGAAATGATCCAGTCCTGGTCATAGAAGCTGCTGAAAGATTCTCCACCTCGTAGAAAAATCAAGATCTCTTCAAAGCATGAACCTCGAGCATGAAGTGCAGGATGGTTTTCCTGCGACTCAGACTCTATACTTGGACACAGATGAAGAACATCTCTCAATGTTTCTATTCATCAATCTTCAGCCACAAGTTTGATTCCTTTGGTCTGGATAGAGTCACAGTAAACTCAAGTGGATCATTTTGAAGACAAGAGTATAAATGGGTCAATATAAGCGTAAGAAATGTGTGAGTGACTGAGTAACTTCTCTGATCCCTGAACTCAGATTCCTGTGAGTTTTCCCTCAAAACACATGTTCTTTCTTGGAGACCAAACGGTGAAACACGAACCGTCATATTGTCAGAAGTCCTGTGGTCTGCTGACTCCTCCTGGACCTCAGCGTCTGGCAGCTCAGTCAGCACTTTGGAACTTGACTCTTGTCCGAACTCTAACACCCAAGTCTGAACACAGTCACAGAAACAGATGATTTGTCATTTAAAATGTTGAATATGAAGTTAAGAAAATGTGTTTTCAGCTGAAATAGATCGACATATGTTTGACTGCAGCATCTTAGCTTTAGCGCAAACAAACCTCTGTTTGGTCTGGTGTTAACTCGTCGCTCTCCTCCTTCTTCCTGTCCTCCTGCTCCTCCTGCTCCTCCTGCTCCTCCTGCTCCTCCTGCTCCTCCTGCTCCTCCTGCTCCTCCTGCTCCTCCTGCTCCTCCTGCTCCTCCTGCTCCTCCTGCTCCTCCTGCTCCTCCTGCTCCTCCCTGATCAGCAGGTGCAGGAGTTCTTTTATCTTGTCCCTGTATTCTTGTATCTCGTCACTGACTTCTTGTATCACATCACTGACTTCTTGTATCTCATCACTGACTTCATGTATGACTTCTTGTATCTCATCACTGACTTCTTGTATCTCATCACTGACTTCTTGTATCTCATCACTGACTTCTTGTATCACATCACTGACTTCTTGTATCACATCACTGACTTCTTGTATCTCATCACTGACTTCTTGTATCTCGTCACTGACTTCTTGTATCACATCACTGACTTCTTGTATCTCATCACTGACTTCATGTATGACTTCTTGTATCTCATCACTGACTTCTTGTATCTCGTCACTGACTTCTTGTATCTCGTCACTGACTTCATGTATGACTTCTTGTATCTCGACACTGACTTCTTGTATCTCGACACTGACTTCTTGTATCACATCACTGACTTCTTGTATCTCGTCACTGACTTCTTGTATCTCGTCACTGACTTCTTGTATCACATCACTGACTCCTTGTATCTCGTCACTGACTTCTTGTATCACATCACTGACTTCTTGTATCACATCACTGACTTCTTGTATCTCATCACTGACTTCATGTATCACATCACTGACTTCTTGTATCTCGTCACTGACTTCTTGTATCTCATCACTGACTTCATGTATGACTTCTTGTATCTCATCACTGACTTCTTGTATCTCGTCACTGACTTCTTGTATCACATCACTGACTTCTTGTATCTCATCACTGACTTCATGTATGACTTCTTGTATCTCATCACTGACTTCTTGTATCTCGTCACTGACTTCTTGTATCACATCACTGACTTCTTGTATCTCATCACTGACTTCATGTATGACTTCTTGTATCTCATCACTGACTTCTTGTATCTCGTCACTGACTTCATGTATGACTTCTTGTATCTCGACACTGACTTCTTGTATCTCGACACTGACTTCTTGTATCTCGTCACTGACTTCTTGTATCTCGTCACTGACTTCTTGTATCACATCACTGACTCCTTGTATCTCGTCACTGACTTCTTGTATCACATCACTGACTTCTTGTATCTCGTCTCTGACTTCTTGTATCTCATCACTGACTTCTTGTATGACTTCTTGTATCTGGTCACTGACTTCTTGTATCTGGTCACTGACTTGTATCTCATCACTGACTTCTTGTATGACTTCTTGTATCTCGTCACTGACTTCTTGTATCTCGTCACTGACTTCATGTATGACTTCTTGTATCTCGACACTGACTTCTTGTATCTCGACACTGACTTCTTGTATCTCGTCACTGACTTCTTGTATCTCGTCACTGACTTCTTGTATCACATCACTGACTTCTTGTATCTCGTCACTGACTTCTTGTATCACATCACTGACTTCTTGTATCTCGTCTCTGACTTCTTGTATCTCATCACTGACTTCTTGTATGACTTCTTGTATCTGGTCACTGACTTCTTGTATCTGGTCACTGACTTGTATCTCATCACTGACTTCTTGTATGACTTCTTGTATCTCGTCACTGACTTCTTGTATCTCGTCACTGACTTCTTGTATCTCATCACTGACTTCTTGTACGACTTCTTGTATCTCGTCACTGACTTCTTGTATCACATCACTGACTTCTTGTATCACATCACTGACTTCTTGTATCTCGTCACTGACTTCTTGTATCTCGTCACAGACTTCTTGTATCACATCACTGACTTCATGTATGACTTCTTGTATCTCGACACTGACTTCTTGTATCTCGACACTGACTTCTTGTATCTCGTCACTGACTTCTTGTATCTCGTCACTGACTTCTTGTATCACATCACTGACTTCTTGTATCTCGTCACTGACTTCTTGTATCACATCACTGACTTCTTGTATCTCGTCTCTGACTTCTTGTATCTCATCACTGACTTCTTGTATGACTTCTTGTATCTGGTCACTGACTTCTTGTATCTGGTCACTGACTTGTATCTCATCACTGACTTCTTGTATGACTTCTTGTATCTCGTCACTGACTTCTTGTATCACATCACTGACTCCTTGTATCTCGTCACTGACTTCTTGTATCACATCACTGACTTCTTGTATCTCGTCTCTGACTTCTTGTATCACATCACTGACTTCTTGTATCTGGTCACTGACTTCTTGTATCTGGTCACTGACTTGTATCTCATCACTGACTTCTTGTATGACTTCTTGTATCTCGTCACTGACTTCTTGTATCTCGTCACTGACTTCATGTATGACTTCTTGTATCTCGACACTGACTTCTTGTATCTCGACACTGACTTCTTGTATCTCGTCACTGACTTCTTGTATCTCGTCACTGACTTCTTGTATCACATCACTGACTTCTTGTATCTCGTCACTGACTTCTTGTATCACATCACTGACTTCTTGTATCTCGTCTCTGACTTCTTGTATCTCATCACTGACTTCTTGTATGACTTCTTGTATCTGGTCACTGACTTCTTGTATCTGGTCACTGACTTGTATCTCATCACTGACTTCTTGTATGACTTCTTGTATCTCGTCACTGACTTCTTGTATCTCGTCACTGACTTCTTGTATCTCATCACTGACTTCTTGTACGACTTCTTGTATCTCGTCACTGACTTCTTGTATCACATCACTGACTTCTTGTATCACATCACTGACTTCTTGTATCTCGTCACTGACTTCTTGTATCTCGTCACAGACTTCTTGTATCACATCACTGACTTCATGTATGACTTCTTGTATCTCGACACTGACTTCTTGTATCTCGACACTGACTTCTTGTATCTCGTCACTGACTTCTTGTATCTCGTCACTGACTTCTTGTATCACATCACTGACTTCTTGTATCTCGTCACTGACTTCTTGTATCACATCACTGACTTCTTGTATCTCGTCTCTGACTTCTTGTATCTCATCACTGACTTCTTGTATGACTTCTTGTATCTGGTCACTGACTTCTTGTATCTGGTCACTGACTTGTATCTCATCACTGACTTCTTGTATGACTTCTTGTATCTCGTCACTGACTTCTTGTATCTCGTCACTGACTTCTTGTATCTCATCACTGACTTCTTGTACGACTTCTTGTATCTCGTCACTGACTTCTTGTATCACATCACTGACTTCTTGTATCACATCACTGACTTCTTGTATCTCGTCACTGACTTCTTGTATCTCGTCACAGACTTCTTGTATCTCGTCACTGACTTCTTGTATCACATCACTGACTTCTTGTATCACATCACTGACTTCTTGTATTTCGTCACTGACTTCTTGTATCTCGTCACAGACTTCTTGTATCTCGTCACTGACTTCTTGTATCACATCACTGACTTCTTGTATCTCGTCACTGACTTCTTGTATCACATCACTGACTTCTTGTATCACATCACTGACTTCTTGTATCTCGTCACTGACTTCTTGTATCTCGTCACTGACTTCTTGTATCTCGTCACTGACTTCTTGTATCTCGTCACTGACTTCATGTATCTCGTCACTGACTTCTTGTATCTCATCACTGACTTCTTGTATCACATCACTGACTTCTTGTATCTGGTCACTGACTTCTTGTATCTCGTCACTGACTTCTTGTATCTCGTCACTGACTTCTTGTATGACTTCTTGTATCTGGTCACTGACTTCTTGTATCTCGTCACTGACTTCTTGTATCTCATCACTGACTTCTTGTATGACTTCTTGTATCTCGTCACTGACTTCTTGTATCACATCACTGACTTCTTGTATCTCGTCACTGACTTCTTGTATCTCGTCACTGACTTCTTGTATCTCATCACTGACTTCTTGTATGACTTCTTGTATCTGGTCACTGACTTCTTGTATCTCGTCACTGACTTCTTGTATCTGGTCACTGACTTCTTGTATCTCATTACTGACTTCTTGTATGACTTCTTGTATCTCGTCACTGACTTCTTGTATCTCGTCACTGACTTCTTGTATCTCATCACTGACTTCTTGTATGACTTCTTGTATCTCATCACTGACTTCTTGTATGACTTCTTGTATCTCGTCACTGACTTCTTGTATCACATCACTGACTTCTTGTATCTCGTCACTGACTTCTTGTATCACATCACTGACTTCTTGTATCTCGTCACTGACTTCTTGTATCTCATCACTGACTTCTTGTATCACATCACTGACTTCTTGTATCTCGTCACTGACTTCTTGTATCTCGTCACTGACTTCTTGTAGTTCGTCACTGACTTCTTGTAGTTCGTCACTGACTTCTTGTATCTCATCACTGACTTCTTGTATGACTTCTTGTATCTCGTCACTGACTTCTTGTAGTTCGTCACTGACTTCTTGTATCTCATCACTGACTTCTTGTATGACTTCTTGTATCTCGTCACTGACTTCTTGTATCTCGTCACTGACTTCTTGTATCTCATCACTGACTTCTTGTATGACTTCTTGTATCTCGTCACTGACTTCTTGTATCACATCACTGACTTCTTGTATCTCGTCACTGACTTCTTGTATCTCGTCACTGACTTCTTGTATCTCGTCACTGACTTCTTGTATCTCGTAACTGACTTCTTGTATCTCGTCACTGACTTCTTGTATCACATCACTGACTTCTTGTATCTCATCACTGACTTCTTGTATCTGGTCACTGACTTCTTGTATCTTGTCACTGACTTCTTGTATCTCATCACTGACTTCTTGTATCTCGTCACTGACTTCTTGTATCTCGTCACTGACTTCTTGTATCACATCACTGACTTCTTGTATCTCATCACTGACTTCATGTTTCTCGTCACTGACTTCTTGTATCTCATCACTGACTTCTTGTATGACTTCTTGTATCTCGTCACTGACTTCTTGTATCTCGTCACTGACTTCTTGTATCTCATCACTGACTTCTTGTATCTCGTCACTGACTTCTTGTATGACTTCTTGTATCTCGTCACTGACTTCTTGTATCTCGTCACTGACTTCTTGTATCACATCACTGACTTCTTGTATCTCGTCACTGACTTCTTGTATCACTTCACTGACTTCTTGTATCTCGTCACTGACTTCTTTTATCACATCACTGACTTCTTGTATCTCGTCACTGACTTCTTGTATCTCGTCACTGACTTCTTGTATCACATCACTGACTTCTTGTATCTCATCACTGACTTCATGTATCTCGTCACTGACTTCTTGTATCTCATCACTGACTTCTTGTAGTTCTTCTCTGACTTCTTGTAGTTTGTCACTGACTTCTTGTATCACGTCACTGACTTCTTGTATCTCGTCACTGACTTCTTGTTGTTCGTCACTGACTTCTTGCAGTTCTTCACTGACTTCTTGTATCTCGTCACTGACTTCTTGTATCTCATCACTGACTTCTTGTATCTCGTCACTGACTTCTTGTAGTTCATCACTGACTTCTTGTATCTCGTCACTGACTTCTTGTATCTCGTCACTGACTTCTTGTAGTTCGTCACTGACTTCTTGTAGTTCATCACTGACTTCTTGTATCTCGTCACTGACTTCTTGTATGACTTCTTGTATCTCATCACTGACTTCTTGTATCTCTTCACTCACTTCTTGTATCTCATCACTGACTTCTTGTATCTCGTCACTGACTTCTTGTATCTCGTCACTGACTTCTTGTAGTTCATCACTGACTTCTTGTATCTCGTCACTGACTTCTTGTATCTCATCACTGACTTCTTGTATGACTTCTTGTATCTCGTCATTGACTTCTTGTATCTCTTCACTCACTTCTTGTATCTCATCACTGACTTCTTGTATGACTTCTTGTATCTCGTCACTGACTTCTTGTATCTCGTCACTGACTTCTTGTAGTTCGTCACTGATTTCTTGTATCTCGTCACTGTGTTCTTGTATCTCGTCACTGACTTCTTGTATGACTTCTTGTATCTCGTCACTGACTTCTTGTATCTCGTCACTGACTTCTTGTATCTCATCACTGACTTCTTGTATGACTTCTTGTATCTCGTCACTGACTTCTTGTATCTCGTCACTGACTTCTTGTAGTTCATCACTGACTTCTTTTATCTCGTCACTGACTTCTTGTATCTGGTCACAGACTTCTTGTATCTGGTCACTGACTTCTTGTATCACGTCACCGACTTCTTGGAGTTTGTCACTGACTTCTTGTATCTCGTCACTGACTTCTTGTATCTCGTCACTGACTTCTTGTAGTTCATCACTGACTTCTTCTATTTCATCACTGACTTCTTGTATCTGATCACTGACTTCTTGTATCACGTCACTGAGTTCTCGAAGTTTTTCACTGACTTCTTGTAGTTCGTCACTGACTTCTTGTACCACGTCACTGAGTTCTGGTATTTCGCCACTGACTTCTTGTATCTCGTCACTGAGTTCTGGTATTTCGTCACTGACTTCTTGTATCACGTCACTGAGGTCTCTAAGTTTGTCACTGACTTCTTGTATCTGGTCACTGACTTCTTGTATCTCGTCACTGACTTCTGGTATGTCGTCACTGACTTCTGGTATTTCGCCACTGACTTCTTGTATCTCAACATTGACTTCTTGTATCTCCTCACTGACTTCTTGTATCACGTCACTGAGTTCTTGTATCACGTCAATGAGTTCTCGAAGTTTGTCACTGACTTCTTGTATCTGGTCACTGACTTCTTGTATCTCGTCACTGACTTCTTGTATCTCGTCACTGACTTCTGGTAGTTCGCCACTGACTTCTTGTATCTCCTCACTGACTTCTTGTATCTGGTCACGGACTTCTTGTATCTGGTCACTGACTTCTTGTATCTGGTCACTGACTTCTTGTATCTGGTCACTGACTTCTTGTATCTCGTCACTGACTTCTTGTATCTCGTCACTGACTTCTTGTATCTCGTCACTGACTTCTGGTATCTCGTCACTGACTTCTTGTATCTCGTCACTGACTTCTTGTATCTCGTCACTGACTTCTGGTATCTCGTCACTGACTTCTTGTATCTCGTCACTGAATTCTTGTAGTTCGTCACTGACTTCTTGTATCTCGTCACTGACTTCTTGTATCTCGTCACTGACTTCTTGTATCTCGTCACTGACTTCTTGTATCTCGTCACTGACTTCTTGTAGTTCGTCACTGACTTCTTGTATCTCGTCACTGACTTCTTGTATCTCGTCACTGACTTCTTGTATCTCGTCACTGACTTCTTGTAGTTCGTCATTGACTTCTTGCATCTCATCACTGACTTCTTGTATCTCGTCACTGACTTCTTGTATCTCGTTACTGATTTCTTGTATCTCGTCACTGTGTTCTTGTATCTCGTCACTGACTTCTTGGATTTCGTCATTGACTTCTTGTATCACGTCACTGACTTCTTGTATCTCAACATTGACTTCTTGTATCTCGTCACTGACTTCTTGTATCACATCACTGACTTCTTGTATCTCGTCACTGACTTCTTTTATCACGTCACTGACTTCTTGTATCTCGTCACTGACTTCTTGTATCTCGTCACTGACTTCTTGTATCTCAACATTGACTTCTTGTATCTTGTCACTGACTTCTTGTATCTCATCACTGACTTCTTGTATCTCGTCACTGACTTCTTGTATTTCGTCACTGACTTCTTGTATCTCGTCACTGACTTCTTGTATCTCGTCACTGACTTCTTGTGTCTCAACATTGACTTCTTGTATCTTGTCACTGACTTCTTGTATCTCAACATTGACTTCTTGTATCTTGTCACTGACTTCTTGTATCTCAACATTGACTTCTTGTATCTTGTCACTGACTTCTTGTATCTCAACATTGACTTCTTGTATCTTGTCACTGACTTCTTGTATCTCAACATTGACTTCTTGTATCTTGTCACTGACTTCTTCAACCTATACGGAAACACAACAGGAATCTTGAAAACATGATAACATTAAGTGTTTGATCATCTTTCCTGTGTTATCTAAGGATAATATTTCAGATTTGCCTTCAATAGTCATTGCTGTTTGTAGAGTGCTTTGACCTACCAACCTTTCCAGGTTTAACTCTTGTTGACTAGTGGTTTGACCGGGAAAGTTACAGATCAACTCTACCGACGTTAAGAAATGAACAAACCTCATTGGACGTCAGGTCATCGTTGTCCTGGATCCTCTTTGGTTCTTCTCCGGGGCTCAACACCTCTGTTGCATCTTCTAACTGCTCAGCAAGTGTGAAGTGAAGGTCCTTTCCATAAAAAAACACAACAAGTCTTTGGTACAAACACTCTAGAACCCACACCAAGCAAAACCCTGAATTGATTCTTGTCCTGCCTGGAAGAGCTCAACCCTTGCGGAGCCGGAGAGTTTATCAAAGCTCGTTGTGTACGACAGATGAACACTGCACACACTCACATGCCCTGGATCAAGATCTACAAAGACCTCCGAGAGGTCAGGAGAACCTCAAGAGCTTGTGTCCAGAAGTTTTGAGTCGATTATTTCTTAAAAACACGTCACACCAACACTTATTTTCTGGGTTTATTTCCGCACCTTCTCCCTGACGAATACGTCCACGTCGGTTCCCTCAGGTAGGAAGTCCTTCCACTGCAGCTCCGCCTCCCTCCACATGGCACCAGCCTCTTTGGGACCCTGACCAGAAGACTTGTTTACCGACACTCTCAGAGAAGCTGGTCATGACCACCCACCAGAGCTCCACACAGCAGCCTCAGGATCTCCACCACCAGCTCCTTGGTTCTGCCCGGACAGACTGAAGACTTGGAGATCTCCCTGGAGACAGAAGAAAGTGTCATGAATGAGTCTTGGTGTGTTTGAGGATGAACTCACCCCAACAGAGTCTTCATGTGGATTCCTCGGTGGGTGATGATGGGAGCGATCTGCTCGGCCAGGTACAGCCAGATGCGAGGGATGTCGATCTCTAGGTCCCCTGACATCTCCAGGATCTTACGAAGCCTGTGAAGAAGCATGAGATGCTCAAACCTTCATCTGGACTGAAGAGCTCAGGAACACCTCCTGCTCCGCACTGACCCCATTAAATACTGCTCCGGGGCGATGACGCCGTCGTGGATGAGCTGGTGCAGGAGGAGGCCGAAGCGCTCTCTGGCGACCGAGTTCTGGTCCAGTGTAGACCCGAGTCCAGTTTGAACGAAGACAGAGAGCAAATTGCTTCTGCTCAGTTCTTCGACGCAGAGCAGCGCCTCCTGCTGGCCCGGCAGACGTGAGAGGAACCTCAACAGTGTAGCAGTGTGTAGCAGTGTGTACCTGTGTGTCGTTGATAGTGAGGTACTCCTCGATGATGGCTCTGGACTTCTTCTCCACCTCTTCTGCCGGAGCAGGCCGAGCGTCGCCTGCAGGGGCTTCAAGTGTGAGTGAGTCCAGTTTACAAACACTGGAAAAGAAACAAACCTTGTTCTCGTTCGTCATCACATCCTTCACTCGTGGGAGTCAACGGGTTCTGGTCTCCTCCCGGGTCGAGTGGAGAGTGAACCGGTTCAAGAGAAGTCTTGAAGAAAATAAATATGTTGACATGATTCATCAGTCGTTTGAATTATGGTTTATTCAAACGACTGGAGGTGCAGTGTTGGAGTGCAGTGAGAGTATCTGGATGTTCTATGTTAGTCTTTGTATCTTTGTCTTTGTTGTTTTTCTTTGACCTATGTTCTTTATCTTTATCTTTAGACTTAGATTGTGTAATTGTGTTCTTTCTCTTTATGTTCTTCTTCTTATTATTTTATTTTTTATGTATTATTTTTTATTGTTTATGAAAAATTGCTGGCTGTTGGAAAAAAACAATTTCCCGAAGGAGACCTCCTGAGGGATCAATAAAGTTTTACCTTACCTTACCTTACCTTACCTTTTATTATCTTTATTTTTTGTACCAAACTTTGTTTTTGTTTTTTGTGCACATTTTTTCTGCTTTTCTGGATAAATCTGTGTTTTTTTCTAATATTTGGGTCTTTTACGTGTTTTCTTCTCCAATGTTTGGGTTAATTTTGTGCAATTTTTTTCAGTAGCTCATTGAAACCATCATGTTTCTTGTGCATCTCCCCATCTTGGTCTCTTCACGGCTCTCACTTCGCTTCTTTACAACATTTCAAACGCCAAATAGGCTGTTTTGATTGACACACTACTGATCCAATCAAATCTCTTAGTGCTCAATCAATGGGTGGAGCTTACGACAAAGTAGGCGTCCCATTGGTTGATGTTGTAACTTGTGGTCCAATCAGCTGGAGCTTCATTAATATGTTATTTGTTATTAATACAGTTGTTATAGTAACACAAACAAACATGTGTCATGTGACTGATGAACTGATGACACATCTTTGATGTCTGAGGTTAATGTGTTCTTGGAAAAGAAAGCCAAGATAAAAACTCGAACCTCAGACTGGTCAACATTCTTCTTCTCCTCCGTGTCCTGGACGATCTTTCTCTTCTGGTCTTCACTGCTCAACACTTTAGTGGTTCCTTGTAACTGGTCGTGAAGCGTGAACTGCAGGTTCTGGACACAAAAGTCACACAAACTAATGTCCAGCTGTTCACTCAACAAAGTGTTGCATCTTGAACTTATAAGATGATTATTACTAACTGTTCAGAGATTGTGTTGTTTATCATATATTTATTGATTAATATATCGTTTTATCACTGTTGTGTGCATTTTAATAATAATGCTTTTCCTGTTGTTAATGTTCATTTATTGAGCTCTATTTTTATTTTGTTTATTTGTTTATAGCTGAGGTTCTTGCACAACAAACTCAATTGTTGTAAATCAACTCAAAAATGAGCTTTTTTTCCTCCACACGAACATCACAGATACAAAGGTTCCGCACCTTCTCCCTGACGAACACGTCCACGTCGGTTCCCTCAGATATGAAGTCCTTCCACTGCAGCTCCGCCTCCCTCCACATGGCACCAGCCTCTTTGGGACCCTGACCAGAAGACTTGTTTACCGACACTCTCAGAGAAGCTGGTCATGACCACCCACCAGAGCTCCACACAGCAGCCTCAGGATCTCCACCACCAGCTCCTCGGTTCTGCCCGGACAGACTGAAGACTTGGAGATCTCCCTGGAGACAGAAGAAGAACTTGGGTCAGATCTCTGAGAAGATCAATCTGAAGTACGTCTGGTTCTCCACCTCCATCTAAGAGGTTATGTTGGTCTGTAGGTCGACAACAAAGAAACATAAAAACAGATGTTGAAAGGATTTGATCAGGAATTGTTGCAACTGTAGCAAAGTTCCTGGATCTGAAGACAACACAACTGTTCTTCCCATTAAGAGACTTCTCAGAAACCAGCTTGAGAGAAACTGCTACAGCCTCACAGAGAAAAGAATGTGGGTTTAAATCCAGCTTTAGTTCCATTAGGTTTAGTTTCTGGGGCCAGAACACTTTAAATGTAAGACAAATAAAATGTTACAGAACTTTTACCACTTTTGTTTTGAACTAGAAAAATCAAAGTGTGTAGCGGCGTCTCAAAGTGTAGCGGCGTCTCAAAGTGTAGCGGCGTCTCAAAGTGTAGCGGCGTCCCAAAGTGTAGCTGTGTCCCAAAGTGAAGCGGTGTCCCAAAGTGAAGCGGTGTCCCAAAGTGAAGCGGTGTCCCAAAGTGTAGCTGTGTCCCAAAGTGAAGCGGTGTCCCAAAGTGTAGCGGTGTCCCAAAGTGAAGCGGTGTCCCAAAGTGTAGCGGCGTCCCAAAGTGTAGCGACGTCTCAAAGTGTAGTGGTGTCTCAAAGTGTAGTGGTGTCTCAAAGTGTAGCGGTGTCTCAAAGTGTAGCGGCGTCTCAAAGTGTAGCGATGTCTCAAAGTTTAGCGGTGTCTCAAAGTGTAGCGGTGTCTCAAAGTGTAGCGGCGTCTCAAAGTGTAGCGGCGTCTCAAAGTGTAGCGGTGTCTCAAAGTGTAGTGGTGTCTCAAAGTGAAGCGGTGTCTCAAAGTGTAGCGGTGTCTCAAAGTGTAGCGGCGTCTCAAAGTGTAGCGACGTCTCAAAGTGTAGCGGTGTCTCAAAGTGTAGCGGTGTCTCAAAGTGTAGTGGTGTCTCAAAGTGTAGTGGTGTCTCAAAGTGTAGCGGTGTCTCAAAGTGTAGTGGTGTCTCAAAGTGTACCGGTGTCTCAAAGTGTACCGGTGTCTCAAAGTGTAGTGGTGTCTCAAAGTGTAGCGGTGTCTCAAAGTGTAGCGGTGTCTCAAAGTGTAGCGGCGTCTCAAAGTGTAGCGGCGTCTCAAAGTGTAGCGGTGTCTCAAAGTGTAGCGGTGTCTCAAAGTGTAGCGGTGTCTCAAAGTGTAGCGGTGTCTCAAAGTGTAGCGGTGTCCCAAAGTGTAGCGGTGTCCCAAAGTGTAGCGGTGTCTCAAAGTGTAGTGGTGTCTCAAAGTGTAGCGGTGTCCCAAAGTGTAGTGGTGTCTCAAAGTGTAGCGGTGTCTCAAAGTGTAGCGGTGTCTCAAAGTGTAGCGGCGTCTCAAAGTGTAGCGGCGTCTCAAAGTGTAGCGGTGTCTCAAAGTGTAGTGGTGTCTCAAAGTGTAGCGGTGTCTCAAAGTGTAGCGGCGTCTCAAAGTGTAGCGGCGTCTCAAAGTGTAGCGGTGTCTCAAAGTGTAGCGGTGTCTCAAAGTGTAGCGGTGTCTCAAAGTGTAGCGGCGTCTCAAAGTGTAGCGGCGTCTCAAAGTGTAGCGGCGTCTCAAAGTGTAGCGGTGTCTCAAAGTGTAGCGGTGTCTCAAAGTGTAGCGGTGTCTCAAAGTGTAGCGGCGTCTCAAAGTGTAGTGGCGTCTCAAAGTGTAGTGGCGTCTCAAAGTGTAGCGGCGTCTCAAAGTGTAGCGGTGTCTCAAAGTGTAGCGGTGTCTCAAAGTGTAGCGGTGTCTCAAAGTGAAGCGGTGTCTCAAAGTGTAGCGGTGTCTCAAAGTGTAGCGGTGTCTCAAAGTGAAGCGGTGTCTCAAAGTGTACCGGTGTCTCAAAGTGTAGCGGTGTCTCAAAGTGTAGCGGTGTCTCAAAGTGTAGCGGTGTCTCAAAGTGTAGCGGTGTCTCAAAGTGAAGCGGCGTCTCAAAGTGAAGCGGCGTCTCAAAGTGTAGCGGTGTCTCAAAGTGTAGCGGTGTCTCAAAGTGTAGCGGTGTCTCAAAGTGTAGCGGTGTCTCAAAGTGTACCGGTGTCTCAAAGTGTAGCGGTGTCTCAAAGTGTAGCGGTGTCTCAAAGTGTAGCGGTGTCTCAAAGTGTAGCGGCGTCTCAAAGTGTAGCGGTGTCTCAAAGTGTAGCGGCGTCTCAAAGTGTACCGGTGTCTCAAAGTGTACCGGTGTCTCAAAGTGTAGCGGTGTCTCAAAGTGTAGCGGTGTCTCAAAGTGTAGCGGTGTCTCAAAGTGTAGCGGTGTCTCAAAGTGTAGCGGTGTCTCAAAGTGTAGAGGCGTCTCAAAGTGTAGAGGTGTCTCAAAGTGTAGCGGTGTCTCAAAGTGTAGCGGTGTCTCAAAGTGTAGCGGCGTCTCAAAGTGTAGCGGTGTCTCAAAGTGTAGCGGCGTCTCAAAGTGTACCGGTGTCTCAAAGTGTACCGGTGTCTCAAAGTGTAGCGGTGTCTCAAAGTGTAGCGGTGTCTCAAAGTGTACCGGTGTCTCAAAGTGTAGCGGTGTCTCAAAGTGAAGCGGTGTCTCAAAGTGAAGCGGCGTCTCAAAGTGTAGCGGTGTCTCAAAGTGTAGCGGTGTCTCAAAGTGTAGCGGTGTCTCAAAGTGTAGCGGTGTCTCAAAGTGTAGAGGCGTCTCAAAGTGTAGAGGTGTCTCAAAGTGTAGCGGTGTCTCAAAGTGTAGCGGTGTCTCAAAGTGTAGCGGCGTCTCAAAGTGTAGCGGCGTCTCAAAGTGTAGCGGTGTCTCAAAGTGTAGCGGCGTCTCAAAGTGTAGCGGTGTCTCAAAGTGTAGCGCCGTCTCAAAGTGTAGCGGCGTCTCAAAGTGTAGCGGTGTCTCAAAGTGTAGCGCCGTCTCAAAGTGTAGCGGTGTCTCAAAGTGTAGTGGTGTCTCAAAGTGTAGCGGTGTCTCAAAGTGTAGCGGTGTCTCAAAGTGTAGTGGTGTCTCAAAGTGTAGCGGTGTCTCAAAGTGTAGCTGCGTCTCAAAGTGTAGCGGCGTCTCAAAGTGTAGCGGCGTCTCAAAGTGTAGCTGCGTCTCAAAGTGTAGCGGCGTCTCAAAGTGTAGCGGTGTCTCAAAGTGTAGCGGCGTCTCAAAGTGTAGCGGCGTCTCAAAGTGTAGCGGCGTCTCAAAGTGTAGCGGCGTCTCAAAGTGTAGCGGCGTCTCAAAGTGTAGCGGCGTCTCAAAGTGTAGCAGCGTCTCAAAGTGTAGCGGCGTCTCAAAGTGTAGCGGCGTCTCAAAGTGTAGCGGCGTCTCAAAGTGTAGCGGCGTCTCAAAGTGTAGTGGTGTCTCAAAGTGTAGTGGTGTCACAAAGTGTAGTGGTGTCTCAAAGTGTAGTGGTGTCTCAAAGTGTAGTGGTGTCTCAAAGTGTAGCGGTGTCTCAAAGTGTAGCTGTGTCTCAAAGTGTAGCGGCGTCTCAAAGTGTAGCGGCGTCTCAAAGTGTAGCGGCGTCTCAAAGTGTAGCGGTGTCTCAAAGTGTAGCGGTGTCTCAAAGTGTAGCGGCGTCTCAAAGTGTAGTGGTGTCTCAAAGTGTAGCGGCGTCTCAAAGTGTAGCGGCGTCTCAAAGTGTAGAGGCGTCTCAAAGTGTAGCGGTGTCTCAAAGTGTAGCGGTGTCTCAAAGTGTAGCGGTGTCTCAAAGTGTAGCGGCGTCTCAAAGTGTAGCGGCGTCTCAAAGTGTAGTGGTGTCTCAAAGTGTAGCGGCGTCTCAAAGTGTAGTGGTGTCTCAAAGTGTAGTGGTGTCTCAAAGTGTAGCGGTGTCTCAAAGTGTAGCGGTGTCTCAAAGTGTAGCGGCGTCTCAAAGTGTAGCGGCGTCTCAAAGTGTAGCGGCGTCTCAAAGTGTAGCGGCGTCTCAAAGTGTAGCGGTGTCTCAAAGTGTAGTGGTGTCTCAAAGTGTAGTGGTGTCTCAAAGTGTAGTGGTGTCTCAAAGTGTAGCTGTGTCTCAAAGTGTAGTGGTGTCTCAAAGTGTAGTGGTGTCTCAAAGTGTAGTGGTGTCTCAAAGTGTAGTGGTGTCTCAAAGTGTAGTGGTGTCTCAAAGTGTAGTGGTGTCTCAAAGTGTAGCGGCGTCTCAAAGTGTAGTGGTGTCTCAAAGTGTAGTGGTGTCTCAAAATGCCTTAAAGTGTCCCTGAGCACCACCAGCGTTGTGAGACTCACTCCAGCAGAGCCTTCATGGAAACTCCTCCTTCCACCAGGATGGGAACGATCTGCTCGGCCAGGTACAGCCAGATGCGAGGAATTTCTATTTCCATGTCTTTCGACATCTCCAGGACTTCACGAAGTCTGTGAGGAAACAGAAGGAAAGAGAAAGAAGTTACTCCCATCTTACTCGCATCATCATGAAGTGCTTCGAACGGCGGGTCCTGCGACACACAAAGTCTGAGCTCTCGCCCTGGACCCCTTCCAGTTTGCATATGGGTCTAACCGCTCGACTGATGACGCCACCTCTGCTCCACTCATCCCTCACCTGGAGCCTCAAGACTCGAATGTTGTTCATCGACTTCAGCTCAGCATTCAACTAACAATTCAAATGTTCTATTCAAATGATATTGATATTCTTTATGGCAACAGTCTCTCTACAAACGTGGCCCCTGAGGAAACTTCTCAGACGAGGTTCACTCGTTCATTACTGACCCCTTGAAATATTGCTGCGTCCTCAGGATGTCGTCAGTGATGAGCTGGTTCAGGAACAAACCCATGAGCTCCCGGGCGACAGTGTTCTGGTCCAGTGTGGACTCCAGGCCTGTTCTGACCAAGATGGAGAGCAGGTTCCTGCTGTGGAGCTCTTGAACGCACAGTAGCGCCTCCTGTTGGACGGAGGCGAGAGTGAGGAGATGAAGAGCAGGTGTGGTGATGCAGGTGTGATGCAGGTGTGAAGCAGGTGTGATGCAGGTGTGATGTAGGTGTGATGCAGGTGTGATGTAGGTGTGAAGCAGGTGTGATGTAGGTGTGATGTAGGTGTGATGCAGGTGTGATGCAGGTGTGATGTAGGTGTGAAGCAGGTGTGATGCAGGTGTGATGTAGGTGTGATGTATGTGTGATGCAGGTGTGATGCAGGTGTGATGCAGGTGTGATGCAGGTGTGATGTAGGTGTGATGTAGGTGTGATGCAGGTGTGATGCAGGTGTGAAGCAGGTGTGAAGCAGGTGTGATGCAGGTGTGAAGCAGGTGTGAAGCAGGTGTGATGCAGGTGTGATGCAGGTGTGATGCAGGTGTGATGCAGGTGTGATGCAGGTGTTGATACAGGTGTGATGCAGGTGTGATGCAGGTGTGATGTAGGTGTGAAGCAGGTGTGATGCAGGTGTGATGCAGGTGTGAAGCAGGTGTGATGCAGGTGTGATGCAGGTGTGATGCAGGTGTGATGCAGGTGTTGATACAGGTGTGATGCAGGTGTGATGCAGGTGTGATGCAGGTGTTGATACAGGTGTGGTGCAGGTGTGATGCAGGTGTTGATACAGGTGTGAAGCAGGTGTGATGCAGGTGTGAAGCAGGTGTGAAGCAGGTGTGATGCAGGTGTGATGTAGGTGTGAAGCAGGTGTGATGCAGGTGTGATGCAGGTGTGAAGCAGGTGTGATGCAGGTGTGATGCAGGTGTGATGCAGGTGTGATGCAGGTGTTGATACAGGTGTGATGCAGGTGTGATGCAGGTGTGATGCAGGTGTGATGCAGGTGTGATGCAGGTGTGATGCAGGTGTTGATACAGGTGTGATGCAGGTGTGATGCAGGTGTGATGCAGGTGTGAAGCAGGTGTGATGCAGGTGTTGATACAGGTGTGATGCAGGTGTGATACAGGTGTGATGCAGGTGTGATGCAGGTGTGATGCAGGTGTGAAGCAGGTGTGATGCAGGTGTGATGCAGGTGTGGTGCAGGTGTGATGCAGGTGTTGATACAGGTGTGAAGCAGGTGTGATGCAGGTGTGAAGCAGGTGTGATGCAGGTGTGATGCAGGTGTTGATACAGGTGTGGTGCAGGTGTGATGCAGGTGTTGATACAGGTGTGATGCAGGTGTGATGCAGGTGTTGATACAGGTGTGATGCAGGTGTGATGCAGGTGTGATGCAGGTGTGATGTAGGTGTGATGCAGGTGTGATGCAGGTGTTGATACAGGTGTGATGCAGCTGTGATGCAGGTGTGATGCAGGTGTGAAGCAGGTGTGATGCAGGTGTGATGCAGGTGTGATGTAGGTGTGATGCAGGTGTGAAGCAGGTGTGATGCAGGTGTGATGCAGGTGTGATGTAGGTGTGATGCAGGTGTGATGCAGGTGTTGATACAGGTGTGAACCTCCATGTCGTTGATGTTGAGGTACTCCTGGATGATGGCCGTGGACTTCTTCTCCACCTCTTCTCTGGTCAGAGGTCGTGTCGCGGCGGCAGCAGCTTGAGGAGTCACTGCTGTCAGCGACACGTCAAGGGTGTTCATGTGTTCAATCATTTAGGTTCAACACCTGTAAAGGTCAAAGGTCCACCTACATTTTTCCGGTCTGTAGCCGCAGCCTCGTCTCCACAGAAGTAACAAAGCGTTTCCTCCTCCGGGCGCCAGTGCTTGAGCAGTCATGTCTAGAACAGTCTGAACACATCACAGTTTGAGACGCACACAGTAGCCACACCTGTCAATCAAGCTTGAAGAGCACTGAGACACCAATGGTGCTCCTGAGATGTTCATCCTACGCCTCAACTATGAGACGTCATTGTCTGATTCTTCAAGAAAGGTATTTGGTGAATAACCAAAGTTCATCACAAAACAAATTGAAAACGACATCCATGCATCCTCTAGAGCACTGAGAGTTCGGGGCTGTCGCTGGGCAACACAGACTTTCAACTCCCTCCAAAGATGTTCTACAGGCTTCATCTCATATGCCCTTGATGGGCTGATGGAAGGAATTGCAAAGAAATTCTTGAGAAATCAGACAATGATTTAGTTACCTATGATGAACATCACAGGCCTCCATCTCTTCAAGAGGACCATTGGTGACTGACTTAATAACTGCTGTATCTCTGCCAGGAGATCATGACATGTTCATGATGAGGAACTTACTGCATCTTGGAGAACATTCACTACATGAGAGTACCAGAGTTGATACTAGTTGATGTTTGATTAGTCCTTAGTAGAAGAAGAAGAAGTAGAAGAAGAAGAAGAATAAGAAGAAGAAGAAGAAGAAGAAGAAGAAGAAGAAGAAGAAGAAGAAGAAGAAGAAGAAGAAGAAGAAGAAGAAGAAGACGCAGACCAAGAAGACCAAGAAGACCAGGATCAGGTCTCACCCGGAGGTTCTTCAGGCGGGTCCAGTCCACGGGCCAGTGTGAGCAGAAGCCGTCACTGTATTGTCCCATCATGCCGCAGTGGCCAGTGGCTCTCCTGCCTGTGTCGGGCCTGTGTCTGGAGGAGGTCGTGGACTCCTGTAGCAGCAGAACCTCCTGGACCTTCATCTGTTCCTGGTGCTGCTCCAGCTTCACGTCCTTGTGGACCTGGTCGATGGTTCGAGGCCCCTGGTCCTCCCTCCTGGGCACCCACTTGTTCTGAGAGGAGAACATGAGTCAAACCCTGGCAGGAGCCGGGGTCTCAGAACAAGTCAATGTTTAAACATTTGGTGTGACTTTGTTTAGATTGATGTGACCTTGACCTTGTGTTTTTTATTTAAACGGTTCTATCCTCGTTTCAAACCTTCTTTGAACGACCTTCAAGTGAAGCCACAGATGTTCGGTACCTTGCGTAGATCCATGATGTCCTGCAGCATGAAGCGGATCCTGGCAGATGTTTTCTTCTCCTTCACGACCTTGAAGATGCTCCTGAAGTATCCGTCCATGACGGTCTGGAGATGAAGGCGGCGTCAGAGCGTTGCTGGAGGAGGCGGCGCTCTCGTACCTTGTTGTCGCTGACGTCGAGGATCTTGCCGATGGTGGACACCAGCTTGCAGAGACACTCCAGAGACTCCTCGTCCGGGTTCTTGAGCAGCCTGGAGATGCAGTTGTGGACGATGGAGCTCTTGATGATGTCGATCTTGAAGAGCTCGCCCACGAACTTGATGTTCCCCACCGAACGCTTCCTGGCTCGGTACCGAACCTCCTCCAGCTCCCCCGCCAGTGGCTGCCTCTGCTGCGCCTGGTTCATCACCTCAAGGTCACAACCCTACGCTCACACCCAGAGGTCGTCCAAGGTCAGAGCCTCACCTCTTTGACCTGCTCCAGCTGCTGCTTCAGCAGGTTCTTGTCATTGTTGTCCCTCTCGAACTCCACCTGGCACTGCTGCAGGAGGAACCTGCGGAAGGTCACGCTCTCGCCAGGCTGGTTGTTGCTCTGGACCCTGATCTGAGGAGAGAAGATTAACTTGTCTCTCCAGCCAACGATGATGATGATGATGATGATGATGATGATGATGATGATGATGATGATGATGATGATGATGATGATGATGATGATGAAGATGAAGATGATGATGATGAAGATGAAGATGAAGATGATGAAGATGAAGATGAAGATGAAGATGAAGATGAAGATGATGATGAAGATGAAGATGAAGATAATGAAGATGATGAAGATGAAGATGAAGATGATGAAGATGATGAAGATGAAGATGATGATGAAGATGATGAAGATGATGATGATGATGAAGATGAAGATGATGAAGATGATGATGAGTATGATGATGATGAAGATGATGAAGATGAAGATGAAGATGAAGATGAAAATGATGAAGATGATGATGAAGATGAAGATGATGAAGATGATGAAGATGAAGATGAAGATGAAAATGATGAAGATGATGATGAAGATGATGATGATGAAGATGAAGATGAAGATGAAGATGAAGATGAAGATGATGAAGATGATGAAGATGATGATGAAGATGAAGATGAAGATGAAGATGAAGATGATGATGAAGATGAAGATGATGAAGATGATGAAGATGAAGATGAAGATGAAGATGAAGATGAAGATGAAGATGAAGATGATGATGATGAAGATGAAGATGATGAAGATGATGATGAAGATAATGGATCACTCACTGAGATGAGTTGTTGGCACATCTTGGCGTAGACGACGGAGAAGTTGGGTTCAGTCACAGCCTTGTCGTGCAGCAGTCGAATGAATCCTCTGAGCTTCTCCTCCGTGTCCAGCGTCAGCTGCTCCACCTTCTTCATGAGCGCACTGAACTTCTCCGGCGTCATCTTGTTCAAGATGCTCCTCGTCTGCTTCAGCAGCTTCTTCAGCTGCTCGTCTTCTGCGGCCGCACCTCTCCAGGACTTCAGCGACGGCCTCCAGGCGTTCTCCGCCTGCCGCAGCTGCACGTCCTGTCAAGGGTCACCAGGTCAAGGGTCATCAGGTCAAGGGTCACAGCTCCCTCAACTCACCTTGGACCTCCAGCCATCGTCCACTCCAGCTCTGCACGGACCTGCACTGGTCCTGGACGCCTGGTGCATCATGTGTTGTGAGGCTGAGCAGAGCAAGAACACCGGCTCGTTAGAGGACACCCTGGACAGCAGGACAGCCTTAACATTGTACAGCTACTATGGACACAAGGGAGAGGACACCCTGGAAAGGGCACCTGTAAACAGACGACCACTCACTCACACCCGCAGACAGTTAATTCAATTCAATTCAATTTTATTTCAGGTGTCTTATCATAACTAAGTTATCTCAAGACACTATACACTTGAAGTACGACTAGAGTGGATTAAAGAAAAACAGATCAGGCAGAAACCTCGAGCGGAACCAGACTCATTGTTGACGGCCTGCCTCTTTGACCGGCTTAGAGTTAAGAGAAGAAGTTTATATTTGTTCATTATTTAAATGTTGTTTGTAAACATCAACATTATTATTTAAACTACAATCGTGACAGTAATCATTTGTATATTATTTAAATGTTGTTTGTAAACATCAACATTATTATTTAAACTACAATCGTGACAGTAATCATTTGTATATTATTTAAATGTTGTTTGTAAACATCAACATTATTATTTAAACTACAATCGTGACAGTAATCATTTGTATATTATTTAAATGTTGTTTGTAAACATCAACATTATTATTTAAACTACAATCGTGACAATAATCATTTGTATATTATTTAAATGTTGTTTGTTAACATCAACATTATTATTTAAACTACAATAGTGACAATAATCATTTGTATATTATTTAAATGTTGTTTGTTAACATCAACATTATTATTTAAACTACAATAGTGACAATAATCATTTGTATATTATTTAAATGTTGTTTGTTAACATCAACATTATTATTTAAACTACAATAGTGACAATAATCATTTGTATATTATTTAAATGTTGTTTGTTAACATCAACATTATTATTTAAACTACAATCGTGACAATAATCATTTGTATATTATTTAAATGTTGTTTGTTAACATCAACATTATTATTTAAACTACAATCGTGACAATAATCATTTGTATATTATTTAAATGTTGTTTGTTAACATCAACATTATTATTTAAACTACAATAGTGACAATAATCATTTGTATATTATTTAAATGTTGTTTGTTAACATCAACATTATTATTTAAACTACAATCGTGACAATAATCATTTGTATATTATTTAAATGTTGTTTGTTAACATCAACATTATTATTTAAACTACAATCGTGACAATAATCATATGTTTATTATTTAAATGTTGTTTGTTAACATCAACATTATTATTTAAACTACAATCGTGACAATAATCATTTGTATATTATTTAAATGTTGTTTGTTAACATCAACATTATTATTTAAACTACAATCGTGACAATAATCATTTGTTTATTATTTAAATGTTGTTTGTAAACATCTACATTATTATTTAAACTACAATCGTGACAATAATCATTTGTTTATTATTTAAATGTTGTTTGTAAACATCTACATTATTATTTAAACTACAATCGTGACAATAATCATATGTATATTATTTAAATGTTGTTTGTTAACATCAACATTATTATTTAAACTACAATCGTGACAATAATCATTTGTTTATTATTTAAATGTTGTTTGTCAACATCAACATTATTATTTAAACTACAATCGTGACAATAATAATTTGTTCATTATTTAAATGTTGTTTGTTAACATCTACATTATTATTTAAACTACAATCGTGACAATAATCATTTGTTTATTATTTAAATGTTGTTTGTCAACATCAACATTATTATTTAAACTACAATCGTGACAATAATAATTTGTATATTATTTAAATGTTGTTTGTTAACATCAACATTATTATTTAAACTACAATCGTGACAATAATCATGTGTATATTATTTAAATGTTGTTTGTTAACATCTACATTATTATTTAAACTACAATCGTGACAATAATCATATGTATATTATTTAAATGTTGTTTGTTAACATCAACATTATTATTTAAACTACAATCGTGACAATAATCATATGTATATTATTTAAATGTTGTTTGTAAACATCTACATTATTATTTAAACTACAATCGTGACAATAATCATTTGTATATTATTTAAATGTTGTTTGTAAACATCAACATTATTATTTAAACTACAATCGTGACAATAATCATTTGTATATTATTTAAATGTTGTTTGTAAACATCAACATTATTATTTAAACTACAATCGTGACAATAATCATATGTATATTATTTAAATGTTGTTTGTTAACATCTACATTATTATTTAAACTACAATCGTGACAATAATCATATGTATATTATTTAAATGTTGTTTGTTAACATCAACATTATTATTTAAACTACAATCGTGACAATAATCATATGTATATTATTTAAATGTTGTTTGTTAACATCAACATTATTATTTAAACTACAATCGTGACAATAATCATTTGTATATTATTTAAATGTTGTTTGTTAACATCAACATTATTATTTAAACTACAATCGTGACAATAATCATATGTTTATTATTTAAATGTTGTTTGTAAACATCAACATTATTATTTAAACTACAATCGTGACAATAATCATTTGTTTATTATTTAAATGTTGTTTGTAAACATCAACATTATTATTTAAACTACAATCGTGACAATAATCATATGTATATTATTTAAATGTTGTTTGTAAACATCAACATTATAATTTAAACTACAATCGTGACAATAATCATTTGTTTATTATTTAAATGTTGTTTGTAAACATCAACATTATTATTTAAACTACAATCGTGACAATAATCATATGTATATTATTTAAATGTTGTTTGTAAACATCTACATTATTATTTAAACTACAATCGTGACAATAATCATATGTATATTATTTAAATGTTGTTTGTTAACATCAACATTATTATTTAAACTACAATCATGACAGTAATCATTTGTATATTATTTAAATGTTGTTTGTAAACATCAACATTATTATTTAAACTACAATCATGACAGTAATCATTTGTATATTATTTAAATGTTGTTTGTAAACATCAACATTATTATTTAAACTACAATCGTGACAATAATCATTTGTATATTATTTAAATGTTGTTTGTAAACATCAACATTATTATTTAAACTACAATCGTGACAATAATCATTTGTATATTATTTAAATGTTGTTTGTTAACATCTACATTATTATTTAAACTACAATCGTGACAATAATCATTTGTATATTATTTAAATGTTATTTGTTAACATCTACATTATTATTTAAACTACAATCGTGACAGTAATCATTTGTATATTATTTAAATGTTGTTTGTTAACATCAACATTATTATTTAAACTACAATCGTGACAATAATCATTTGTATATTATTTAAATGTTGTTTGTTAACATCAACATTATTATTTAAACTACAATCGTGACAATAATCATATGTTTATTATTTAAATATGTTTGTAAACATCAACATTATTATTTAAACTACAATCGTGACAATAATCATTTGTATATTATTTAAATGTTGTTTGTTAACATCAACATTATTATTTAAACTACAATCGTGACAATAATCATATGTTTATTATTTAAATGTTGTTTGTAAACATCAACATTATTATTTAAACTACAATCGTGTCAATAATCATTTGTTGATTATTTAAATGTTGTTTGTAAACATCAACATTATTATTTAAACTACAATCGTGACAATAATCATTTGTTTATTATTTAAATGTTGTTTGTAAACATCTACATTATTATTTAAACTACAATCGTGACAATAATCATATGTATATTATTTAAATGTTGTTTGTAAACATCTACATTATTATTTAAACTACAATCGTGACAATAATAATTTGTATATTATTTAAATGTTGTTTGTTAACATCAACATTATTATTTAAACTACAATCGTGACAATAATCATTTGTATATTATTTAAATGTTGTTTGTTAACATCAACATTATTATTTAAACTACAATAGTGACAATAATCATTTGTATATTATTTAAATGTTGTTTGTTAACATCAACATTATTATTTAAACTACAATCGTGACAATAATCATTTGTATATTATTTAAATGTTGTTTGTTAACATCAACATTATTATTTAAACTACAATCGTGACAATAATCATTTGTATATTATTTAAATGTTGTTTGTTAACATCAACATTATTATTTAAACTACAATAGTGACAATAATCATTTGTATATTATTTAAATGTTGTTTGTTAACATCAACATTATTATTTAAACTACAATCGTGACAATAATCATTTGTATATTATTTAAATGTTGTTTGTTAACATCAACATTATTATTTAAACTACAATCGTGACAATAATCATATGTTTATTATTTAAATGTTGTTTGTTAACATCAACATTATTATTTAAACTACAATCGTGACAATAATCATATGTATATTATTTAAATGTTGTTTGTTAACATCAACATTATTATTTAAACTACAATCGTGACAATAATCATTTGTTTATTATTTAAATGTTGTTTGTCAACATCAACATTATTATTTAAACTACAATCGTGACAATAATAATTTGTTCATTATTTAAATGTTGTTTGTTAACATCTACATTATTATTTAAACTACAATCGTGACAATAATCATTTGTTTATTATTTAAATGTTGTTTGTCAACATCAACATTATTATTTAAACTACAATCGTGACAATAATAATTTGTATATTATTTAAATGTTGTTTGTTAACATCAACATTATTATTTAAACTACAATCGTGACAATAATCATGTGTATATTATTTAAATGTTGTTTGTTAACATCTACATTATTATTTAAACTACAATCGTGACAATAATCATATGTATATTATTTAAATGTTGTTTGTTAACATCAACATTATTATTTAAACTACAATCGTGACAATAATCATATGTATATTATTTAAATGTTGTTTGTAAACATCTACATTATTATTTAAACTACAATCGTGACAATAATCATTTGTATATTATTTAAATGTTGTTTGTAAACATCAACATTATTATTTAAACTACAATCGTGACAATAATCATTTGTATATTATTTAAATGTTGTTTGTAAACATCAACATTATTATTTAAACTACAATCGTGACAATAATCATATGTATATTATTTAAATGTTGTTTGTTAACATCAACATTATTATTTAAACTACAATCGTGACAATAATCATATGTATATTATTTAAATGTTGTTTGTAAACATCTACATTATTATTTAAACTACAATCGTGACAATAATAATTTGTATATTATTTAAATGTTGTTTGTCAACATCAACATTATTATTTAAACTACAATCGTGACAATAATCATATGTATATTATTTAAATGTTGTTTGTAAACATCAACATTATTATTTAAACTACAATCGTGACAATAATCATATGTATATTATTTAAATGTTGTTTGTAAACATCAACATTATTATTTAAACTACAATCGTGACAATAATCATTTGTATATTATTTAAATGTTGTTTGTTAACATCAACATTATTATTTAAACTACAATCGTGACAATAATCATGTTTATTATTTAAATGTTGTTTGTAAACATCAACATTATTATTTAAACTACAATCGTGACAATAATCATTTGTTTATTATTTAAATGTTGTTTGTAAACATCAACATTATTATTTAAACTACAATCGTGACAATAATCATATGTATATTATTTAAATGTTGTTTGTTAACATCAACATTATTATTTAAACTACAATCGTGACAATAATCATTTGTATATCATTTAAATGTTGTTTGTTAACATCAACATTATTATTTAAACTACAATCGTGACAATAATCATTTGTATATTATTTAAATGTTGTTTGTCAACATCAACATTATTATTTAAACTACAATCGTGACAGTAATCATTTGTATATTATTTAAATGTTGTTTGTTAACATCAACATTATTATTTAAACTACAATCGTGACAATAATCATTTGTTTATTATTTAAATGTTGTTTGTAAACATCAACATTATTATTTAAACTACAATCGTGACAGTAATCATTTGTATATTATTTAAATGTTGTTTGTCAACATCAACATTATTATTTAAACTACAATCGTGACAGTAATCATTTGTATATTATTTAAATGTTGTTTGTTAACATCAATATTATAATTTAAACTACAATCGTGACAATAATCATTTGTATATTATTTAAATGTTGTTTGTAAACATCAACATTATTATTTAAACTACAATCGTGACAATAATCATTTGTTTATTATTTAAATGTTGTTTGTAAACATCAACATTATTATTTAAACTACAATCGTGACAATAATCATATGTATATTATTTAAATGTTGTTTGTAAACATCTACATTATTATTTAAACTACCATCGTGACAATAATCATATGTATATTATTTAAATGTTGTTTGTTAACATCAACATTATTATTTAAACTACAATCGTGACAATAATCATATGTATATTATTTAAATGTTGTTTGTAAACATCTACATTATTATTTAAACTACAATCGTGACAATAATCATGTGTATATTATTTAAATGTTGTTTGTAAACATCAACATTATTATTTAAACTACAATCGTGACAATAATCATGTGTATATTATTTAAATGTTGTTTGTAAACATCAACATTATTATTTAAACTACAATCGTGACAATAATCATATGTATATTATTTAAATGTTGTTTGTTAACATCTACATTATTATTTAAACTACAATCGTGACAATAATCATTTGTTTATTATTTAAATGTTGTTTGTAAACATCAACATTATTATTTAAACTACAATCGTGACAATAATCATTTGTATATTATTTAAATGTTGTTTGTTAACATCAACATTATTATTTAAACTACAATAGTGACAGTAATCATTTGTATATTATTTAAATGTTGTTTGTCAACATCAACATTATTATTTAAACTACAATAGTGACAATAATCATTTGTATATTATTTAAATGTTGTTTGTAAACATCAACATTATTATTTAAACTACAATCGTGACAATAATCATATGTATATTATTTAAATGTTGTTTGTAAACATCAACATTATTATTTAAACTACAATCGTGACAATAATCATTTGTATATTATTTAAATGTTGTTTGTTAACATCAACATTATTATTTAAACTACAATCGTGACAATAATCATATGTTTATTATTTAAATGTTGTTTGTAAACATCAACATTATTATTTAAACTACAATCGTGACAATAATCATTTGTTTATAATTTAAATGTTGTTTGTAAACATCAACATTATTATTTAAACTACAATCGTGACAATAATCATATTTTTATTATTCAAATGTTGTTTGTTAACATCAACATTATTATTTAAACTACAATCGTGACAATAATCATTTGTATATTATTTAAATGTTGTTTGTTAACATCAACATTATTATTTAAACTACAATCGTGACAATAATAATTTGTATATTATTTAAATGTTGTTTGTCAACATCAACATTATTATTTAAACTACAATCGTGACAGTAATCATTTGTATATTATTTAAATGTTGTTTGTTAACATCAACATTATTATTTAAACTACAATCGTGACAATAATCATTTGTTTATTATTTAAATGTTGTTTGTAAACATCAACATTATTATTTAAACTACAATCGTGACAATAATCATATG
Organism: Callionymus lyra; assembly: GCF_982586985.1. NCBI lineage: Eukaryota > Metazoa > Chordata > Actinopteri > Syngnathiformes > Callionymidae > Callionymus > Callionymus lyra. The sequence continues at coordinate 1,257,103 of NC_141821.1, read as the reverse complement.
TATATTATTTAAATGTTGTTTGTTAACATCAACATTATTATTTAAACTACAATCATGACAGTAATCATTTGTATATTATTTAAATGTTGTTTGTCAACATCAACATTATTATTTAAACTACAATCGTGACAGTAATCATTTGTATATTATTTAAATGTTGTTTGTCAACATCAACATTATTATTTAAACTACAATCGTGACAGTAATCATTTGTATATTATTTAAATGTTGTTTGTCAACATCAACATTATTATTTAAACTACAATCGTGACAGTAATCATTTGTATATTATTTAAATGTTGTTTGTTAACATCAATATTATTATTTAAACTACAATCGTGACAATAATCATTTGTATATTATTTAAATGTTGTTTGTAAACATCAACATTATTATTTAAACTACAATCGTGACAATAATCATTTGTTTATTATTTAAATGTTGTTTGTAAACATCTACATTATTATTTAAACTACAATCGTGACAATAATCATATGTATATTATTTAAATGTTGTTTGTTAACATCAACATTATTATTTAAACTACAATCGTGACAATAATCATATGTATATTATTTAAATGTTGTTTGTAAACATCAACATTATTATTTAAACTACAATCATGACAGTAATCATTTGTTTATTATTTAAATGTTGTTTGTAAACATCTACATTATTATTTAAACTACAATCGTGACAATAATCATATGTATATTATTTAAATGTTGTTTGTTAACATCAACATTATTATTTAAACTACAATCGTGACAATAATCATTTGTATATTATTTAAATGTTGTTTGTTAACATCTACATTATTATTTAAACTATAATCGTGACAATAATCATTTGTATATTATTTAAATGTTATTTGTTAACATCTACATTATTATTTAAACTACAATCGTGACAGTAATCATTTGTATATTATTTAAATGTTGTTTGTTAACATCAACATTATTATTTAAACTACAATCGTGACAATAATCATTTGTATATTATTTAAATGTTGTTTGTTAACATCAACATTATTATTTAAACTACAATCGTGACAGTAATCATATGCTAAAAATTAACAATAAACATCAACATTATTATTTAAACTACAATCATGACAGTAATCATTTGTATATTATTTAAATGTTGTTTGTAAACATCAACATTATTATTTAAACTACAATCGTGACAGTAATCATATGCTAAAAATTAACAATAAACATCAACATTATTATTTAAACTACAATCGTGACAATAATCATTTGTTTATTATTTAAATGTTGTTTGTTAACATCAACATTATTATTTAAACTACAATCGTGACAATAATCATTTGTTTATTATTTAAATGTTGTTTGTAAACATCAACATTATTATTTAAACTACAATCGGGACAATAATCATTTGTATATTATTTAAATGTTGTTTGTCAACATCAACATTATTATTTAAACTACAATCGTGACAGTAATCATTTGTATATTATTTAAATGTTGTTTGTAAACATCAACATTATTATTTAAACTACAATCGTGACAGTAATCATTTGTATATTATTTAAATGTTGTTTGTAAACATCAACATTATTATTTAAACTACAATCGTGACAGTAATCATTTGTATATTATTTAAATGTTGTTTGTAAACATCAACATTATTATTTAAACTACAATCGTGACAATAATCATTTGTATATTATTTAAATGTTGTTTGTAAACATCTTCATTATTATTTAAACTACAATCGTGACAATAATCATTTGTATATTATTTAAATGTTGTTTGTAAACATCAACATTATTATTTAAACTACAATCGTGACAATAATCATTTGTATATTATTTAAATGTTGTTTGTAAACATCAAAATTATTATTTAAACTACAATCGTGACAATAATCATTTGTATATTATTTAAATGTTGTTTGTAAACATCAACATTATTATTTAAACTACAATCGTGACAATAATCATTTGTATATTATTTAAATGTTGTTTGTAAACATCTTCATTATTATTTAAACTACAATCGCGACAATAATCATTTGTATATTATTTAAATGTTGTTTGTAAACATCTTCATTATTATTTAAACTACAATTGCGACAATAATCATTTGTATATTATTTAAATGTTGTTTGTGAACATCTACATTATTATTTCAGTTCACATGTCTGCCGACAGAGGGCACCATGTTATTTGTTTTCTCTTGTTTCTGTGAGAATGTTGGGACCAAACCTGAGTTATTCCTGGTCACGTGACAACAGTAGGACGAAGACAACAAATAGAGATTTGTGTATTTGTCACTCTTGGTCTGACCCTGGGCCTCCTCCCAGTCCAGCTGTGGTCACATGACTTGTGGTTGCCATGACAGCAGTGTGCAGACTTACTGTTGAGCTGGTCCTGTTGATTCTGTGTCTTACACACACACACACACACACACACATCTTTATAAGAGACGCAATGATGTCACCAAGAACACAAGTGTGTGCGACTGTGTTGCATTGAGCACAGATCCAGGAGGAGATCAAAGACAACACGTCCACTTCCTGTCCAGCTCCACTCACTTCCTGTCCATATTGATGTCTTTTATTGTGAAATCTGCGACTTTATTTTTGTCCTTTATTGTGAAATCTGCGACTGTATGTTTTTCTTTTATTGTGAAGTCTGGAACTTTATATTTGTATCTTATTGTGAAATCTGCATCTTTATTTTTGTCTTTTATTGTGAAATCTGCATCTTTATGTTTGTCTTTTATTGTGAAATCTGCGACTTTATGTTTGTCTTTTATTATGAAATCTGCATCTTTATGTTTGTCTTTTATTGTGAAATCTGCATCTTTATGTTTGTCTTTTATTGTGAAATCTGCATCTTTATGTTTGTCTTTTATTGTGAAATCTGCATCTTTATGTTAGTCTTTTATTGTGAAATCTGCATCTTTATGTTTGTCTTTTATTGTGAAATCTGCATCTTTATGTTTGTCTTTTATTGTGAAATCTGCATCTTGATGTTTGTCTTTTATTATGAAATCTGCATCTTTATGTTTGTCTTTTATTGTGAAATCTGCATCTTTATGTTTGTCTTTTATTGTGAAATCTGCGACTTTATGTTTGTCTTTTATTATGAAATCGGCGACTTTATTTTCATTGAGAGCAAATATATTTTCTTGTAGATGACAGTTATTTAATTTTAGTGGGAAGGATGAGTCGCTCTTTAACTTCCTCTTCTTTATCTTGAACATCTTGAGACACTTTTAAAATCTACTTCCTCTTTGATGTTCTTTCAATTTTCACTTCACTTTTTATGTTTTTCATAGAAAATATTAGTTTCACTTTGAATTTATTTCAACATGTCTTTTTGAATTTTTAAACAATTTCCATCAATCCATCATCCATCCATCCGTCCATCCGTCCATCCATCCATCCATCCATCCATCAATCCATTCATCCGTACATCCATCCATCCGTCCATCCATCCATCCATCCATCCATCCATCCATCAATCCATTCATCCGTCCATCCATCCATCAATCCATTCATCCGTCCATCCATCCATCAATCCATTCATCCGTCCATCCATCCATCAATCCATCCATCCGTCCATCCATCCATCAATCCATTCATCCGTCCATCCATCCATCCGTCCATCCATCCATCCATCCATCCATCCATCCATCCATCCATCCATCCATCCATCCATCCATCCATCCATCCATCCATCCATCCATCATCCATAATCCATCCGTCCATCCATCCATCCATCATCCATCCGTCCATCCATCATCCATCCATCTATCCATCATCCATCATCCATCCGTCCATCCATCCATCCATCATCCATCCATCATCCATCCATCCATCCATCATCCATCATCCATCATCCATCATCCATCATCCATCATCCATCCGTCCATCCATCCATCGATCCATCCATCATCCATTCATCCATCGATCCATCCATCGATCCATCCATCCATCCATCCATCCATCCATCCACCATCCATCCATCCATCCATCCATCTGTCCGTCCATCCATCCATCCATCCATCCATCCATCCATCCATCATCCATCATCCATCCGTCCATCCATCCATCCATCATCCATCATCCATCATCCATCCATCCATCCATCCATCATCCATCTGTCCATCCATCCATCCATCCATCCATCCATCATCCATCCATCCATCCATCCATCCATCCATCCATCTATCCATACATCCATCCATCCATCCATCCATCCATCATCCATCATCCATTCATCCATCCATCCTCCCATTATCCATCCATCCATCCATCTATACATCCATCTATACATCCATCCATCCTTACATCCTCCCATTATCCATCCATCCATCTGTCTATACATCCATCCATCCTCCCATTATCCATCCATCCATCCATCTATACATCCATCCATCCATCTATACATCCTTACATCCTCCCATTATCCATCCATCCATCCATCTATACATCCATCCATCCATCCATCCTCCCATTATCCATCCATCCATACATTCATCCATCCATCTATACATTCATCCATCCGTCCATCCTCCCATTATCCATCCATCCATACATCCTGCCATTATCCATCCATCCATCCATCCATCCATCCATCCATGAATCCATCCATCCATCCATCCATCCATACATCCTCCCATTATCCATCCATCCTTCCATCCGTCTATACATCCATCCATCCATCCATCCATCTATACATCCATCCATACATCCTCCCATTATCCATCCATCCATCCATCTATACATCCATCCATCCATCCATCCATCTTCCCATTATCCATCCATCCATCCATCCGTCTATACATCCATCCATCCATCCATCCATCCATCCATCCTCCCATTATCCATCCATCCATCCATCCATCAATCCATCCGTCTATACATCCATACATCCTCCCATTATCCATCAATCCATCCATCCTCCCATTATCCATCCATCCATCCATCCATCTATACATCCATTCATCCATCCATCCATCTATACATCCATCCATCCATCCTCCCATTATACATCCATCCATCCATCCATCCTCCCATTATCCATCCATCCATCCATCTATACATCCATCTATCCATCCATCCATCCTCCCATTATCCATCCATCCATCCATCCGTCCATCCATACACCCTCCCATTATCCATCCATCCATCCATCCGTCTATACATCCATCCATCCATCCATACATCCTCCCATTATCCATCCTCCCATTATCCATCCATCCATCTGTCTATACATCCATCCATCCATCCATCCGTCCATCCATACATCCTCCCATTATCCATCCATCCATCCATCCATCAATCCATCCGTCTATACATCCATACATCCTCCCATTATCCATCAATCCATCCATCCTCCCATTATCCATCCATCCATCCATCTATACATCCATCCATCTATCCATCCATCCATCCATCTATACATCCATCCATCCTCCCATTATACATCCATCCATCCATCCATCCTCCCATTATCCATCCATCCATCTATACATCCATCCATCCATCCATCCTCCCATTATCCATTCATCCATCCATCCGTCCATCCATACATCCTCCCATTATCCATCCATCCATCCATCCATCCGTCTATACATCCATCCATCCATCCTCCCATTATCCATCCATCCGTCTATACATCCATCCATCCATCCATACATCCATACATCCTCCTATTATCCATCCATCCATCCATCTATACATCCATCCATCCATCTGTCTATCCATCCATCCATCCTCCCATTATCCATCCATCCATCCATCCATGAATCCATCCATCCATCCATACATCCTCCCATTATCCATCCATCCTTCCATCCATCTATACATCCATCCATCCATCCATCCATCTATACATCCATCCATCCATCCGTCTATCCATCCATCCATCCTCCCATTATCCATCCATCCATCCATCTTCCCATTATCCATCCATCCATCCATCCGTCTATACATCCATCCATCCATCCATCCTCCCATTATCCATCCATCCATCCGTCTATACATCCATCCATCCATCCATCCTCCCATTATCCATCCATCCATCCATCCAACCATCCATCCATCCGTCCATCCATACATCCTCCCATTATCCATCCATCCATCCATCCATCCATCAATCCATCCGTCTATACATCCATACATCCTCCCATTATCCATCCATCCATCCATCCATCCATCCATCCATCCATCCATCCATCCATCCTCCCATTATCCATCCATCCGTCTATACATCCATCCATCCATCCATCCATCCTCCCATTATCCATCCATCCATCCATCCGTCCATCCATACATCCTCCCATTATCCATCCATCCATCCGTCTATACATCCATCCCTCCATCCATCCATCCGTCCATCCATACATCCTCCCATTATCCATCCATCCATCATCCATTCATCCATACATCCATCCATCCATCCATCCATCCACCATCCATCCATCCTTACATCCTCCCATTATCCATCCATCCATCCGTCTATACATCCATCCATCCTCCCATTATCCATCCATCCATCCATCTATACATTCATCCATCCATCCATCCATCCATCTATACATCCTTACATCCTCCCATTATCCATCCATCCATCCGTCTATACATCCATCCTCCCATTATCCATCCATCCATCCATTCATCCATCCATCCATCCATCCTCCCATTATCCATCCATCCATCCATCTATACATTCATCCATCCTCCCATTATCCATCCATCCATCCATCCTCCCATTATCCATCCATCCATCCGTCTATACATCCATCCATCCATCCATCCTCCCATTATCCATCCATCCGTCTATACATCCATCCATCCATCCATCCATCCTCCTATTATCCATCCATCCATCCATCCATCCATCTGTCTATCCATCGATCCATCCTCCCATTATCCATCCATCCATCCATCCATGAATCCATCCATCCATCCATCCTCCCATTATCCATCCATCCTTCCATCCGTCTATACATCCATCCATCCATCCATCCGTCTATCCATCCATCCATCCATCCATCCATACATACATCCTCCCATTATCCATCCATCCATCCATCCATCCATCTATACATCCATCCATCCATCTGTCTATCCATCCATACATCCTCCCATTATCCATCCATCCATCTATACATCCATCCATCCATCCATCCTCCCATTATCCATCCATCCATCCGTCTATACATCCATCCATACATACATCCATCCATCCATCCGTCTATACATCCATCCATCCATCTGTCTATCCATCAATACATCCTCCCATTATCCATCCATCTATACATCCATACATCCTCCCATTATCCATCCATCCATCCATCCATCCATCTATACATCCATCCATCCGTCTATACATCCATCCATCCATCCATCCATCCTTCCATCCATCCATCCATCCATCCATCTATACATCCATCCGTCCATCCATCCATCCATCCATCCATCCATCCATCATCCATCCTTTGTTCATGGCAGAGTTCTGGTCCAGACGTCCCTGAAGGTTCAGGTCAGCGAGTTGAAAACAGAGCAGATCGTTCAGCCTTTGTTTTTACAACAGTTTAAAAATGTCAACATTCTATAGAAACTTTATTGATACATAAACAATTAAACTTTATTTAAAAGCCAAAAATATATATTTGAAATCGATAAATTATCGTCAATAAAATATCAACATTTTCTTAAACACCACAAAAGTGAGTCAGAGATTTTAGCTCATTAGCATATGACCTCAGATGACCTCTGGACACTCTCAACCTCTGAGTCAGGTCGAAGTTCCAAAGAGACGCTTTCATCCACAGGAAGTGACGCCTCCTTCCTGTGCAGCCTCTACCCATGATCCTCCAGGGCAGTTCTGGAGACGTCCTTCCTGTCGGACCTCAAGACTCTGACCGAACCACACGGTTCTTGAATGGAGTCGCTGCTCTCTGGCGCCCCCACAGGTCATTGGATGGTGTGCAGATTGACTTCCTGGACGAGGAGGGGCAGGAAGTGAGAGGGCAGGAAGTGAGAGGGCAGGAAGTGAGAGGCTCCACTTCCTCATTCCAGGATGTCGGTCTCGAAGGGCACCAGGTGGTAGTAGGACAGGTTGGTGACGTAGGCCAGCGGGTCCTCGCGGCTCAGCTCCGTGTCCGACAGCAGCTCAGGTGCGTCGTCGTACCTGCGGCAGGAAGTGAGAAGATTACACGACGACTTCCTCTGCAGCTTCACACGTCCAGACAGGAAGAGGAAACACACACTTCCTGTGGAGGAGCTGATGTTGATCTGGAACCAAAACGAGTGAAACACTCGTGTTGGTCTCACTCGTCCTTTACTGACGAGGTGGTCATGTGACAGGTCATGTGACACGTGATCATGTGACACGTTATCATGTGACAGGTGGTCATGTGACAGTAGAATCAGAATCAGAATCCTTTATTTGTCCCGTGAGGGGAAATTCAGTTCAACAACAGCCAGAGTAATATACCAAGAAAATAAAACACCCAGAAATAAAAAATAATAAAAAGAAAAAGAAAGAAAATCTAAATAGAATAGAAAATAAATAAATCTGCACTATATTATATATTCACAATCATATTTACAAAAATAACAAGAAAGGTGCAGTTAAATATTTATCTGGCTGAGTTCTTATTGTGGAGTCTGATGGCAGCAGGAGGAAGGAGGTACCTCTCCCTCACACACCTGGGATGGAGCATCCTATCACTGATGGAGCTCCTCAATGCCCTCAGTGTGTGCTGGAGAGGGTGAGATAAGTTCCTCCTCATGGAGCCCAGCTTGCTCCGTATCCTCCTCCCAGACACTTCCTCCACAGGATCCAGGGGGCGCCCTAGGACGTAACCGGCCTTCTTAATAAGGCTGTCCAGTTTAGCCCTATCCTTTGCTGTCATGCTGCTCCCCCAGCAGACCACACCGTTGAAGATGGCAGAGGCCACTACTGAGTCATAGAATGACTTCAGGAGTGACCCCCGGACACCAAACGACCTCAACCTCCGGAGCAGGTAGAGTCTACTCCGCCCTTTTTTATAAAGAGCAGCAGTGTTATCCACCCAGTCCAGGCGGTTGTTGAGGTGAACACCCAGGAACTTGTAAGACGTGACAATCTCAATGTCCTGTCCCCGGAAGTTCAGTGGTGAGGGGGAGATGGAGGGACACCGCCGGAAATCCACAATCAACTCCTTCGTTTTGCTGGAGTTGATCTTGAGGTGGTTTTCCAGGCACCAGTCAACAAAGTCCTGGACAAGTCCCCGGTACGAGCCGTCTTCCCCGTCCTTAATGAGGCCGACGATGGCTGAGTTGTCCGAGAACTTTTGCAGGTGACTGGTGGGAGACAGGTGTTGGAAGTCTGCAGTGTGCAGTGAAAAAAGGAACGGTGCCAACACTGTTCCCTGGGGGACCCCTACACTGCACAGTACAGTCCTCGAAACACCATCCCGGGTCCTCACGAACTGTGGACGGTTGGTGAGGTAGTCCACAATCCAGTCCGTGAGGTGAGTGTCCGCTCCAGACAGCTCCAGCTTGTCCCTCAGGATGTCTGACCTGATGGTGTTGAAAGCACTGCTTAGATCCAGGAAAAGGATCCTCACAGTGCCTCCAGGCGACTCCAGGTGAGAAAGTGCTCGGTGGAGAAGGAAGATGATGGCGTCCTCCACGCCGATGTCAGGTTGGTAGGCAAACTGCAACAGATCCATGGAGGAGCACCAGAGGACTCAGGTAACTAAGGACCAGCCGCTCCAGAGCCTTCATAAGGTGGGATGTCAAGGCCACAGGTCTGTAGCAGCTGGGATCCTTAGGGTGCTAAGTCTTCGGCACCGGTACCACACAGGACGTCTTCCACAGTAGTGGAACTCTTCCCAGGGTCAAGCACATGTCAGAACAGAAGTCCAACAATTTCACTTAACTGGTCAGAGCACGTCCTGAGTACTTTGCCACCGATGCCGTCTGGTCCAGGGGCCTTTGTTGTCCTGGTTCTCCTGAGCTGATTTCTCACCTGGAGAGGTGTGAGGGACAGGCTGGGATGGGGGGGCATTGTCCCCTGTGGAGTCAGCGGGGGGCTGAAACAATACAAGCTCGGGGGAGAGGAGAAGGTAAAAGAAGAGGTGTGAATGGTGTAGAAGCGGGGGGGGAGCCGACACCTCAAACCTTGAAAAATAACTAAGTTGTCGGCCCAATTTTTATCCCCCTCCGCTACAGAGAGCCTGGTCGGATATGGATTTCAAACCTCTCCAGACATCTCTGGTGTTGTTGTTGGCCAGACTCTCTTCCATCTTCCTCCTGTACCTCCCCTTTCCCTCCCTGACCTTCCTTCTGAGCTCCTTCTGAACTGCCCTCAGATCCTCTTTGTTTCCTGACCTAAAGACTCTCTTCTTCTCCTTTAAGAGAGCCTTTATATTAGGATTAATCCAGGGTTTGTTGTTGGAGAAGCATCGTACAGTTCTGGTTGGTACAATGCTCTCCACACAGAAGTTGATGTAGTCCGTGACACAAGTGGTTAGACCATCAATATCCTCCTTGTGGGACTCACTGAAGATGCTCCAGTCCGTGGTCTCAAAGCAGACCTGCAGAGCTTCCTCAGCTTCTTCAGACCACTTCTTGACTGAGCGAGTCACTGCTGGTTGCCTGCTCACAAGTGGCTTGTAAACAGGTAGGAGATGGACCAGTGGTCAGCTCGTCCCAAAGGAGGAAGGGGGGATGATAAATAAGCGTCTTTAGTGTTCGCATAAAAAAGGTCCAGTGTGTTATTGTCTCTGGTGGCACAAGTGATGTACTGCGTGAATTTGGGCAAACAGGAAGAGAGAGATGCGTGATTAAAATCACCGGAGATGATAAAGAGGGCCTGAGGGCTCTGAGTCTGTAACCCGTTCACTACTCCAGTGATGACGTCACATGCTGCCTCCGCGCTCGCCGACGGTGGAATGTACACAAGCACCGCGACAACATGTGAAAACTCCCGTGGCAAGTAGAAGCGTCTCAGACTCAGCGCCAAAAGTTCAATGTCAGGACAGCAGTGTTGATCCTTTAGAGTGACGTGCCTGGGAAGGCACCACTTCTCGTTGACGAACACTGCCAGTCCTCCGCCCTTCCTCTTCCCGCTCATCTCCGTCCGGTCCGCGCGCATTAAGCAGAATCCATCGCGTCCGTGTGGTTCTGGTTCAGCCACTTCTTTGTGAGCATCAACATGCTGCACCGTCGATATTGCGGGTCGAACCTGGTCGCCGCCGCGAGTGCGTCCATCTTGTTTGGCAGAGATCTCACGTTGCCCATGACGACGGACGGCAGCGCCGGTCGATAAGCTCTCCTCAGCTCCCGGCGTTTAACTCCGGCGCGGCTCCTCTTCATAATATCCCGGGGGATGATGGGTCGCTCCTCCGGCCGCAGAGAAACGCAGCGCCAGCAGCCGATCCCGACTGTAGACAGTATGTACGGCCATTACGCGCGCAGGACGCCCGTTGCGCACCAGAAAAAGCGATAAAAAACTTTCCTTTTTCACTAAAAGTTTCCAATTCTTGTAGAAAACTGTCCGCAAGTCTTAAAGAGACAGTGTGACGAAAAGAAAAGTTTGAAAAGACGGAGGCAATCCTCGGAAAAAAGTAATAAACCCAACAAAAAAAACCACTCAGAGCTGCTGTTAAAGCTGCCGTCCTGTCGGCGCCATCTTGCTACTAAGTAGCATGGTCATGTGTCAGGTGGTCATGTGACAGGTGGTCATGTGTCAGGTGGTCATGTGACAGGTGGTCATGTGACAGGTGGTCATGTGACAGGTGGTCATGTGTCAGGTGGTCATGTGTCAGGTGGTCATGTGACAGGTGGTCATGTGTCAGGTGGTCATGTGACAGGTGGTCATGTGACAGGTGGTCATGTGACAGGTGGTCATGTGTCAGGTGGTCATGTGACAGGTGGTCATGTGTCAGGTGGTCATGTGACAGGTGGTCATGTGACAGGTGGTCATGTGACAGGTGGTCATGTGACAGGTGGTCATGTGTCAGGTGGTCATGTGACAGGTGGTCATGTGTCAGGTGGTCATGTGACAGGTGGTCATGTGACAGGTGGTCATGTGACAGGTGGTCATGTGTCAGGTGGTCATGTGACAGGTGGTCATGTGTCAGGTGGTCATGTGTCAGGTGGTCATGTGACAGATGGTCATGTGTCAGGTGGTCATGTGACAGGTGGTCATGTGTCAGGTGGTCATGTGTCAGGTGGTCATGTGACAGGTGGTCATGTGACAGGTGGTCATGTGACAGGTGGTCATGTGTCAGGTGGTCATGTGTCAGGTGGTCATGTGACAGATGGTCATGTGTCAGGTGGTCATGTGACAGGTGGTCATGTGTCAGGTGGTCATGTGACAGGTGGTCATGTGTCAGGTGGTCATGTGACAGGTGGTCATGTGTCAGGTGGTCATGTGTCAGGTGGTCATGTGACAGGTGGTCATGTGTCAGGTGGTCATGTGACAGGTGGTCATGTGTCAGGTGGTCATGTGTCAGGTGGTCATGTGACAGGTGGTCATGTGTCAGGTGGTCATGTGACAGGTGGTCATGTGACAGGTGGTCATGTGTCAGGTGGTCATGTGACAGGTGGTCATGTGTCAGGTGGTCATGTGACAGGTGGTCATGTGACAGGTGGTCATGTGTCAGGTGGTCATGTGACAGGTGGTCATGTGACAGGTGGTCATGTGACAGGTGGTCATGTGACAGGTGGTCATGTGACAGGTGGTCATGTGACAGGTGGTCATGTGTCAGGTGGTCATGTGACAGGTGGTCATGTGACAGGTGGTCATGTGACAGGTGGTCATGTGTCAGGTGGTCATGTGTCAGGTGGTCATGTGACAGGTGGTCATGTGTCAGGTGGTCATGTGACAGGTGGTCATGTGTCAGGTGGTCATGTGACAGGTGGTCATGTGTCAGGTGGTCATGTGACAGGTGGTCATGTGTCAGGTGGTCATGTGTCAGGTGGTCATGTGACAGGTGGTCATGTGTCAGGTGGTCATGTGACAGGTGGTCATGTGTCAGGTGGTCATGTGTCAGGTGGTCATGTGACAGGTGGTCATGTGTCAGGTGGTCATGTGACAGGTGGTCATGTGACAGGTGGTCATGTGTCAGGTGGTCATGTGTCAGGTGGTCATGTGACAGGTGGTCATGTGTCAGGTGGTCATGTGACAGGTGGTCATGTGACAGGTGGTCATGTGTCAGGTGGTCATGTGACAGGTGGTCATGTGACAGGTGGTCATGTGACAGGTGGTCATGTGACAGGTGGTCATGTGACAGGTGGTCATGTGACAGGTGGTCATGTGACAGGTGGTCATGTGACAGGTGGTCATGTGACAGGTGGTCATGTGTCAGGTGGTCATGTGTCAGGTGGTCATGTGACAGGTGGTCATGTGACAGGTGGTCATGTGACAGGTGGTCATGTGACAGGTGGTCATGTGACAGGTGGTCATGTGACAGGTGGTCATGTGACAGGTGGTCATGTGACAGGTGGTCATGTGACAGGTGGTCATGTGACAGGTGGTCATGTGACAGGTGGTCATGTGACAGGTGGTCATGTGACAGGTGGTCATGTGACAGGTGGTCATGTGTCAGGTGGTCATGTGACAGGTGGTCATGTGTCAGGTGGTCATGTGACAGGTGGTCATGTGACAGGTGGTCATGTGACAGGTGGTCATGTGTCAGGTGGTCATGTGTCAGGTGGTCATGTGACAGGTGGTCATGTGACAGGTGGTCATGTGACAGGTGGTCATGTGACAGGTGGTCATGTGACAGGTGGTCATGTGTCAGGTGGTCATGTGACAGGTGGTCATGTGACAGGTGGTCATGTGACAGGTGGTCATGTGTCAGGTGGTCATGTGTCAGGTGGTCATGTGACAGGTGGTCATGTGACAGGTGGTCATGTGACAGGTGGTCATGTGACAGGTGGTCATGTGACAGGTGGTCATGTGACAGGTGGTCATGTGACAGGTGGTCATGTGTCAGGTGGTCATGTGACAGGTGGTCATGTGACAGGTGGTCATGTGACAGGTGGTCATGTGTCAGGTGGTCATGTGTCAGGTGGTCATGTGACAGGTGGTCATGTGACAGGTGGTCATGTGACAGGTGGTCATGTGACAGGTGGTCATGTGTCAGGTGGTCATGTGTCAGGTGGTCATGTGACAGGTGGTCATGTGTCAGGTGGTCATGTGACAGTCACCTGTGTGAGGCCGTGGGTGACGTTCGCTGATTCTCCTCCAGAAGGTTCTGGTCGAACACGATGGTCTCAGTGTTCGCCAGACAGAATCCATTTGACCTCTTGACCTCTGGGAACAAAAGGTCAAGGTCAACAGTCGTCGATGGAAGTTGAACATGAGTACCTGAGATGGTCATGTGACTCTGGAAGCACGGCTGGATCCTGTGGACCTCGTCGTTCCTGAGGACCTGGTCCAGAGGTGACCTCTCGAAGAAGGTCAGCATGACCTCTGACCTGGAGATCTGAGGAGAGGGTTCATCACTTTTACTGCCCTTCATCCACTCGTTTATTTTCATTCACTCGTTTGTTTTCATTCACTCATTTATTTTCATCCGCTCGTTTATTTTCATCCGCTCGTTTGTTTTCATCCGCTCGTTTATTTTCATCCGCTCGTTTGTTTTCATCCGCTCGTTTGTTTTCATCCGCTCGTTTGTTTTCATCCGCTCGTTTATTTTCATCCGCTCGTTTGTTTTCATCCGCTCGTTTGTTTTCATCCGCTCGTTTGTTTTCATCCGCTCGTTTGTTTTCATCCGCTCGTTTATTTTCATCCGCTCGTTTGTTTTCATCCGCTCGTTTGTTTTCATCCGCTCGTTTGTTTTCATCCGCTCGTTTGTTTTCATCCGCTCGTTTGTTTTCATCCGCTCGTTTGTTTTCATCCGCTCGTTTGTTTTCATCCGCTCGTTTGTTTTCATCCGCTCGTTTGTTTTCATCCGCTCGTTTGTTTTCATCCGCTCGTTTATTTTCATCCGCTCGTTTGTTTTCATCCGCTCGTTTGTTCTTCATCCGCTCGTTTGTTTTCATCCGCTCGTTTGTTCTTCATCCGCTCGTTTGTTCTTCATCCGCTCGTTTGTTTTCATCCGCTCGTTTGTTTTCATCCACTCGTTTGTTTTCATCCGCTCGTTTGTTTTCATCCGCTCGTTTGTTCTTCATCCGCTCGTTTGTTTTCATCCGCTCGTTTGTTCTTCATCCGCTCGTTTGTTCTTCATCCGCTCGTTTGTTTTCATCCGCTCGTTTGTTTTCATCCACTCGTTTGTTTTCATCCGCTCGTTTATTTTCATCCGCTCGTTTGTTTTCATCCGCTCGTTTGTTTTCATCCGCTCGTTTGTTCTTCATCCGCTCGTTTGTTTTCATCCACTCGTTTGTTTTCATCCGCTCGTTTATTTTCATCCGCTCGTTTGTTTTCATCCGCTCGTTTGTTTTCATCCGCTCGTTTGTTCTTCATCCGCTCGTTTGTTTTCATCCGCTCGTTTGTTCTTCATCCGCTCGTTTGTTTTCATCCGCTCGTTTATTTTCATCCGCTCGTTTGTTTTCATCCGCTCGTTTGTTTTCATCCGCTCGTTTGTTCTTCATCCGCTCGTTTGTTTTCATCCGCTCGTTTGTTCTTCATCCGCTCGTTTGTTCTTCATCCGCTCGTTTGTTCTTCATCCGCTCGTTTGTTTTCATCCGCTCGTTTGTTTTCATCCGCTCGTTTGTTTTCATCCGCTCGTTTATTTTCATCCGCTCGTTTGTTTTCATCCGCTCGTTTGTTTTCATCCGCTCGTTTGTTCTTCATCCGCTCGTTTGTTTTCATCCGCTCGTTTGTTCTTCATCCGCTCGTTTGTTCTTCATCCGCTCGTTTGTTTTCATCCGCTCGTTTGTTTTCATCCGCTCGTTTGTTTTCATCCGCTCGTTTGTTTTCATCCGCTCGTTTGTTTTCATCCGCTCGTTTGTTTTCATCCGCTCGTTTGTTTTCATCCGCTCGTTTGTTTTCATCCGCTCGTTTGTTCTTCATCCGCTCGTTTGTTTTCATCCGCTCGTTTGTTTTCATCCGCTCGTTTGTTTTCATCCGCTCGTTTGTTTTCATCCGCTCGTTTGTTTTCATCCGCTCGTTTGTTTTCATCCGCTCGTTTATTTTCATCCGCTCGTTTATTTTCATCCGCTCGTTTGTTCTTCATCCGCTCGTTTGTTTTCATCCGCTCGTTTGTTTTCATCCGCTCGTTTGTTTTCATCCACTCGTTTGTTCTTCATCCACTCGTTTGTTTTCATCCACTCGTTTATTTTCATCCACTCGTTTGTTCTTCATCCGCTCGTTTGTTTTCATCCGCTCGTTTGTTTTCATCCGCTCGTTTGTTCTTCATCCGCTCGTTTGTTTTCATCCGCTCGTTTGTTTTCATCCGCTCGTTTGTTTTCATCCGCTCGTTTATTTTCATCCGCTCGTTTATTTTCATCCGCTCGTTTGTTCTTCATCCGCTCGTTTGTTTTCATCCGCTCGTTTGTTTTCATCCGCTCGTTTATTTTCATCCGCTCGTTTATTTTCATCCGCTCGTTTGTTTTCATCCGCTCGTTTGTTTTCATCCGCTCGTTTGTTTTCATCCGCTCGTTTGTTTTCATCCGCTCGTTTGTTTTCATCCGCTCGTTTATTTTCATCCGCTCGTTTATTTTCATCCGCTCGTTTGTTTTCATCCGCTCGTTTGTTTTCATCCGCTCGTTTGTTTTCATCCGCTCGTTTGTTTTCATCCGCTCGTTTGTTTTCATCCGCTCGTTTGTTTTCATCCGCTCGTTTGTTTTCATCCGCTCGTTTGTTTTCATCCGCTCGTTTGTTTTCATCCGCTCGTTTGTTTTCATCCGCTCGTTTGTTTTCATCCGCTCGTTTGTTCTTCATCCGCTCGTTTATTTTCATCCGCTCGTTTGTTTTCATCCGCTCGTTTGTTTTCATCCGCTCGTTTGTTTTCATCCGCTCGTTTGTTTTCATCCACTCGTTTGTTCTTCATCCACTCGTTTGTTTTCATCCGCTCGTTTGTTTTCATCCGCTCGTTTGTTTTCATCCACTCGTTTGTTTTCATCCACTCGTTTGTTTTCATCCGCTCGTTTGTTTTCATCCACTCGTTTGTTTTCATCCACTCGTTTGTTCTTCATCCACTCGTTTGTTTTCATCCACTCGTTTGTTCTTCATCCACTCGTTTGTTTTCATCCACTCGTTTGTTTTCATCCGCTCGTTTGTTCTTCATCCGCTCGTTTGTTTTCATCCGCTCGTTTGTTTTCATCCACTCGTTTGTTCTTCATCCACTCGTTTGTTTTCATCCACTCGTTTGTTCTTCATCCACTCGTTTGTTTTCATCCGCTCGTTTGTTTTCATCCACTCGTTTGTTCTTCATCCACTCGTTTGTTTTCATCCGCTCGTTTGTTTTCATCCACTCGTTTGTTTTCATCCACTCGTTTGTTTTCATCCACTCGTTTGTTCTTCATCCACTCGTTTGTTTTCATCCGCTCGTTTGTTTTCATCCGCTCGTTTGTTTTCATCCGCTCGTTTGTTTTCATCCGCTCGTTTGTTTTCATCCACTCGTTTGTTCTTCATCCGCTCGTTTGTTTTCATCCGCTCGTTTGTTTTCATCCGCTCGTTTGTTTTCATCCACTCGTTTGTTTTCATCCACTCGTTTGTTTTCATCCGCTCGTTTGTTTTCATCCACTCGTTTGTTTTCATCCACTCGTTTGTTCTTCATCCACTCGTTTGTTTTCATCCACTCGTTTGTTTTCATCCACTCGTTTGTTTTCATCCACTCGTTTGTTTTCATCCACTCGTTTGTTTTCATCCACTCGTTTGTTTTCATCCACTCGTTTGTTCTTCATCCACTCGTTTGTTCTTCATCCACTCGTTTGTTTTCATCCGCTCGTTTGTTTTCATCCGCTCGTTTGTTTTCATCCGCTCGTTTATTTTCATCCGCTCGTTTGTTCTTCATCCGCTCGTTTGTTTTCATCCGCTCGTTTGTTTTCATCCACTCGTTTGTTCTTCATCCGCTCGTTTGTTTTCATCCGCTCGTTTGTTTTCATCCGCTCGTTTGTTTTCATCCGCTCGTTTGTTTTCATCCACTCGTTTGTTCTTCATCCACTCGTTTGTTTTCATCCACTCGTTTGTTTTCATCCACTCGTTTGTTTTCATCCACTCGTTTGTTTTCATCCACTCGTTTGTTTTCATCCACTCGTTTGTTTTCATCCGCTCGTTTGTTTTCATCCGCTCGTTTGTTTTCATCCACTCGTTTGTTCTTCATCCACTCGTTTGTTTTCATCCACTCGTTTGTTTTCATCCACTCGTTTGTTTTCATCCACTCGTTTGTTTTCATCCACTCGTTTGTTTTCATCCACTCGTTTGTTCTTCATCCGCTCGTTTGTTTTCATCCGCTCGTTTGTTTTCATCCGCTCGTTTGTTTTCATCCGCTCGTTTGTTTTCATCCGCTCGTTTGTTCTTCATCCGCTCGTTTGTTTTCATCCACTCGTTTGTTCTTCATCCGCTCGTTTGTTTTCATCCGCTCGTTTGTTTTCATCCACTCGTTTGTTTTCATCCACTCGTTTGTTTTCATCCGCTCGTTTGTTCTTCATCCCTCTGTTTCCATCCCTCCTTACGGACCTTCAGGTTGATGATGTTCTTCAGAAGTCGTTCCACCAGGTTCAGTTTCTCCTCGATGTCGTGAGATTCTCTGATCTTCATCAAACCTGCAACACGTCAATCAAATCAAATCAATCAAATCAAATCAATCAAATCAAATCAAATCAATCAATCAAATTAATCAAATTAATCAAATCAAACAAATCAATCAAATCAATCAATCAAATTAATCAAATCAATCAAATCAATCACAGGAAATGATGTGAAACCAGACGTCCAGGCTCAGCGAATCAGATGCTGAGCTGCTGCACTCTCATTCTGGCTCCTCCCACTTCTTCCTGATCCTCATCTGACCTCTGACCTCAGCAGACACACGTGTGTCTTTGCTTGTTGTGTGTCACTGACACACACAAGTGTGTGTTTCTTGTTGTGTGTCAGTGACAAACAAAAGTGTGTTTCTTGTTGTGTGTCAGTGACACACACAAGTGTGTGTTTCTTATTGTGTGTCAGTGACACACACAAGTGTGTGTTTCTTGTTGTGTGTCAGTGACAAACAAAAGTGTGTTTCTTGTTGTGTGTCAGTGACAAACAAAAGTGTGTTTCTTGTTGTGTGTCACACACCAGATGTTTCACACTTCTCTGCTTCTTCTTCACAGGTTTATTTTCAACTTGTCGAGTGTTTGCCAAAAGGCACTCGGGCAGGAAACGAGGTTTGACCGACAACACTTCGAGCGCAAAGATGGAGTCATGTGACCACCAGTCACGTGCTAACATGCTAACATGCTAACAACAGTGACACAACAGTGACACAACAGTGACACAAGAGCGACACAACAGTGACACAAGAGCGACACAACAGCGACACAACAGCGACACAAGAGCGACACAACAGTGACACAACAGCGACACAACAGCGACACAACAGCGACACAACAGTGTCACAAGAGCGACACAACAGCGACACAAGAGCGACACAACAGTGACACAACAGCGACAAAACAGCGACACAACAGCGACACAACAGCGACACAACAGTGACAAAACAGCGACACAAGAGCGACACAACAGTGACACAAGAGCGACACAACAGCGACACAACAGCGACACAACAGCGACACAACAGCGACACAACAGTGACACAACAGCGACACAACAGTGACACAACAGTGACACAACAGCCACACAACAGCCACACAACAGTGACACAACAGTGACACAAGAGCGACACAACAGTGACACAACAGTGACACAACAGTGACACAACAGTGACACAACAGTGACACAACAGCGACACAAGAGTGACACAAGAGTGACACAACAGTGACACAACAGTGACACAACAGTGACACAAGAGCGACATAACAGCGACACAACAGTGACACAACAGTGACACAACAGCGACACAACAGTGACACAACAGTGACACAAGAGCGACACAACAGTGACACAACAGTGACACAAGAGCGACACAAGCGCAACACAACAGTGACACAACAGTGACACAACAGCGACACAACAGTGACACAACAGCGACACAACAGCGACACAACAGCGACACAACAGCGACACAACAGTGACACAACAGTGACACAAGAGCGACACAACAGCGACACAACAGCGACACAAGAGCGACACAACAGTGACACAACAGCGACACAACAGCGACACAACAGCGACACAAGAGCGACACAACAGCGACACAAGAGCGACACAACAGCGACACAACAGCGACACAACAGTGACACAACAGTGACACAAGAGCGACACAACAGCCACACAACAGTGACACAACAGTGACACAAGAGCGACACAACAGTGACACAACAGTGACACAACAGTGACACAACAGTGACACAACAGTGACACAAGAGCGACACAACAGCGACACAACAGTGACACAACAGTGACACAACAGTGACACAACAGTGACACAACAGTGACACAACAGCGACACAACAGTGACACAACAGTGACACAACAGTGACACAAGAGCGACACAACAGTGACACTACAGTGACACAAGAGCGACACAAGAGCAACACAACAGCGACACAACAGTGACACAACAGCGACACAACAGTGACACAACAGTGACACAACAGCGACACAACAGCGACACAACAGTGACACAACAGTGACACAACAGTGACACAAGAGCGACACAACAGCGACACAACAGTGACACAACAGTGACACAACAGTGACACAAGAGCGACACAACAGTGACACAACAGTGAGACAAGAGTGACACAAGAGCGACACAATAGTGACACAACAAAGTTATGGAGGAGAGATTGACAAAGTTATGGAGGAGAGATTGACAAAGTTATGGAGGAGAGATTGACAAAGTTATGGAGGAGAGATTGAAAATGTTCTGGAGGAGAGATTGACAAAGTTATGGAGGAGAGATTGATAAAGTTATGGAGGAGAGATTGATAAAGTTATGGAGGAGAGATTGATAAAGTTATTGAGGAGAGATTGACAAAGTTCTGGAGGAGAGATTGACAAAGTTCTGGAGGAGAGATTGACAAAGTTATGTAGGAGAGATTGATAAAGTTATGGAGGAGAGATTGACAAAGTTATGTAGGAGAGATTGATAAAGTTATGTAGGAGAGATTGATAAAGTTATTGAGGAGAGATTGACAAAGTTCTGGAGGAGAGATTGACAAAGTTATGGAGGAGAGATTGACAAAGTTATGGAGGAGAGATTGATAAAGTTATGGAGGAGAGATTGACAAAGTTATGTAGGAGAGATTGACAACGTTATGGAGGAGAGATTGACAAAGTTATGGAGGAGAGATTGACAAAGTTATGGAGGAGAGATTGACAAAGTTATGGAGGAGAGATTGACAAAGTTATGGAGGAGAGATTGACAAAGTTATGGAGGAGAGATTGATAAAGTTATGGAGGAGAGATTGACAAAGTTATGGAGAAGAGATTGACAAAGTTATGCAGGAGAGATTGAAAATGTTCTGGAGGAGAGATTGACAAAGTTATGGAGGAGAGATTGATAAAGTTATGGAGGAAAGATTGACAAAGTTATGGAGGAGAGATTGACAAAGTTATGTAGGAGAGATTGATAAAGTTATGGAGGAGAGATTGACAAAGTTATGGAGGAGAGATTGACAAAGTTATGGAGGAGAGATTGACAAAGTTATGGAGGAGAGATTGACAAAGTTATGGAGGAGAGATTGACAAAGTTATGGAGGAGAGATTGACAAAGTTATGTAGGAGAGATTGATAAAGTTATGGAGGAGAGATTGACAAAGTTATGTAGGAGAGATTGACAAAATTCTGGAGGAGAGATTGACAAAGTTACGTAGGAGAGATTGACAAAGTTATGGAGAAGAGATTGACAAAGTTATGGAGGAGAGATTGAAAATGTTCTGGAGGAGAGATTGACAAAGTTATGGAGGAGAGATTGACAAAGTTATGGAGGAGAGATTGACAAAGTTATGGAGGAGAGATTGAAAATGTTCTGGAGGAGAGATTGACAAAGTTAAGGAGGAGAGATTGACAAAGTTATGGAGGAGAGATTGACAAAGTTATGTAGGAGAGATTGACAAAAGTTATGTAGGAGAGATTGACAAAGTTATGGAGGAGAGATTGACAAAGTTATGGAGGAGAGATTGACAAAGTTATGGAGGAGAGATTGACAAAGTTATGGAGAAGAGATTGACAAAGTTATGGAGGAGAGATTGACAAAGTTATGGAGGAGAGATTGACAAAGTTATGGAGGAGAGATTGACAAAGTTATGGAGGAGAGATTGACAAAGTTATGGAGGAGAGATTGACAAAGTTATGGAGGAGAGATTGACAAAGTTATGGAGGAGAGATTGAAAATGTTCTGGAGGAGAGATTGACAAAGTTATGGAGGAGAGATTGATAAAGTTATGGAGGAGAGATTGATAAAGTTATGGAGGAGAGATTGATAAAGTTATTGAGGAGAGATTGACAAAGTTCTGGAGGAGAGATTGACAAAGTTCTGGAGGAGAGATTGACAAAGTTATGTAGGAGAGATTGATAAAGTTATGGAGGAGAGATTGACAAAGTTATGTAGGAGAGATTGATAAAGTTATGTAGGAGAGATTGATAAAGTTATTGAGGAGAGATTGACAAAGTTCTGGAGGAGAGATTGACAAAGTTATGGAGGAGAGATTGACAAAGTTATGGAGGAGAGATTGATAAAGTTATGGAGGAGAGATTGACAAAGTTATGTAGGAGAGATTGACAACGTTATGGAGGAGAGATTGACAAAGTTATGGAGGAGAGATTGACAAAGTTATGGAGGAGAGATTGACAAAGTTATGGAGGAGAGATTGACAAAGTTATGGAGGAGAGATTGACAAAGTTATGGAGGAGAGATTGATAAAGTTATGGAGGAGAGATTGACAAAGTTATGGAGAAGAGATTGACAAAGTTATGCAGGAGAGATTGAAAATGTTCTGGAGGAGAGATTGACAAAGTTATGGAGGAGAGATTGATAAAGTTATGGAGGAAAGATTGACAAAGTTATGGAGGAGAGATTGACAAAGTTATGTAGGAGAGATTGATAAAGTTATGGAGGAGAGATTGACAAAGTTATGGAGGAGAGATTGACAAAGTTATGGAGGAGAGATTGACAAAGTTATGGAGGAGAGATTGACAAAGTTATGGAGGAGAGATTGACAAAGTTATGGAGGAGAGATTGACAAAGTTATGTAGGAGAGATTGATAAAGTTATGGAGGAGAGATTGACAAAGTTATGTAGGAGAGATTGACAAAATTCTGGAGGAGAGATTGACAAAGTTACGTAGGAGAGATTGACAAAGTTATGGAGAAGAGATTGACAAAGTTATGGAGGAGAGATTGAAAATGTTCTGGAGGAGAGATTGACAAAGTTATGGAGGAGAGATTGACAAAGTTATGGAGGAGAGATTGACAAAGTTATGGAGGAGAGATTGAAAATGTTCTGGAGGAGAGATTGACAAAGTTAAGGAGGAGAGATTGACAAAGTTATGGAGGAGAGATTGACAAAGTTATGTAGGAGAGATTGACAAAAGTTATGTAGGAGAGATTGACAAAGTTATGGAGGAGAGATTGACAAAGTTATGGAGGAGAGATTGACAAAGTTATGGAGGAGAGATTGACAAAGTTATGGAGAAGAGATTGACAAAGTTATGGAGGAGAGATTGACAAAGTTATGGAGGAGAGATTGACAAAGTTATGGAGGAGAGATTGACAAAGTTATGGAGGAGAGATTGACAAAGTTATGTAGGAGAGATTGACAAAGTTATGGAGAAGAGATTGACAAAGTTATGGAGGAGAGATTGACAAAGTTATGGAGGAGAGATTGACAAAGTTATGGAGGAGAGATTGACAAAGTTATGGAGGAGAGATTGAAAATGTTCTGGAGGAGAGATTGACAAAGTTATGGAGGAGAGATTGACAAAGTTATGGAGGAGAGATTGAAAATGTTCTGGAGGAGAGATTGACAAAGTTATGGAGGAGAGATTGATAAAGTTATGGAGGAGAGATTGACAAAGTTATGGAGGAGAGATTGACAAAGTTATGTAGGAGAGATTGACAAAGCTATGGAGAAGAGATTGACAAAGTTATGGAGGAGAGATTGACAAAGTTATGGAGGAGAGATTGAAAATGTTCTGGAGGAGAGATTGACAAAGTTATGGAGGAGAGATTGATAAAGTTATGGAGGAGAGATTGACAAAGTTATGGAGAAGAGATTGACAAAGTTATGCAGGAGAGATTGAAAATGTTCTGGAGGAGAGATTGACAAAGTTATGTAGGAGAGATTGATAAAGTTATGGAGGAGAGATTGACAAAGTTATGGAGGAGAGATTGACAAAGTTATGGAGGAGAGATTGACAAAGTTATGGAGGAGAGATTGACAAAGTTATGGAGGAGAGATTGACAAAGTTATGGAGGAGAGATTGACAAAGTTATGTAGGAGAGATTGATAAAGTTCTGGAGGAGAGATTGACAAAGTTATGTAGGAGAGATTGACAAAATTCTGGAGGAGATATTGACAAAGTTACGTAGGAGAGATTGACAAAGTTATGGAGAAGAGATTGAAAATGTTCTGGAGGAGAGATTGACAAAGTTATGGAGGAGAGATTGACAAAGTTATGGAGGAGAGATTGACAAAGTTATGGAGGAGAGATTGACAAAGTTATGGAGGAGAGATTGACAAAGTTATGTAGGAGAGATTGACAAAGTTATGTAGGAGAGATTGACAAAGTTATGTAGGAGAGATTGATAAAGTTATGGAGGAGAGATTGATAAAGTTATGGAGGAGAGATTGACAAAGTTATGGAGGAGAGATTGACAAAGTTATGTAGGAGAGATTGACAAAGTTATGTAGGAGAGATTGACAAAGTTATGGAGGAGAGATTGACAAAGTTATGTAGGAGAGATTGACAAAGTTATGTAGGAGAGATTGATAAAGTTATGGAGGAGAGATTGACAAAGTTATGTAGGAGAGATTGACAAAGTTATGGAGGAGAGATTGACAAAGTTATGTAGGAGAGATTGATAAAGTTATGGAGGAGAGATTGACAAAGTTATGTAGGAGAGATTGACAAAAGTTATGTAGGAGAGATTGACAAAGTTATGTAGGAGAGATTGATAAAGTTATTGAGGAGAGATTGACAAAGTTATGTAGGAGAGATTGACAAAGTTATGGAGGAGAGATTGACAAAGTTATGGAGAAGAGATTGACAAAGTTATGGAGGAGAGATTGACAAAGTTATGGAGGAGAGATTGACAAAGTTATGTAGGAGAGATTGACAAAGTTATGGAGAAGAGATTGACAAAGTTATGGAGGAGAGATTGACAAAGTTATGGAGGAGAGATTGACAAAGTTATGGAGGAGAGACTGAAAATGTTCTGGAGGAGAGATTGACAAAGTTATGGAGGAGAGATTGACAAAGTTATGGAGGAGAGATTGACAAAGTTATGGAGGAGAGATTGACAAAGTTATGGAGGAGAGATTGACAAAGTTATGTAGGAGAGATTGACAAAGTTATGGAGAAGAGATTGACAAAGTTATGGAGGAGAGATTGACAAAGTTATGGAGGAGAGATTGACAAAGTTATGGAGGAGAGACTGAAAATGTTCTGGAGGAGAGATTGACAAAGTTATGGAGGAGAGATTGACAAAGTTATGGAGGAGAGATTGAAAATGTTCTGGAGGAGAGATTGACAAAGTTATGGAGGAGAGATTGACAAAGTTATGGAGGAGAGATTGATAAAGTTATGGAGGAGAGATTGACAACGTTATGGAGGAGAGATTGACAAAGTTATGGAGGAGAGATTGACAAAGTTATGGAGGAGAGATTGACAAAGTTATGGAGGAGAGATTGACAAAGTTATGGAGGAGAGATTGACAAAGTTATGGAGGAGAGATTGACAAAGTTATGGAGGAGAGATTGACAAAGTTATGTAGGAGAGATTGACAAAGTTATGGAGAAGAGATTGACAAAGTTATGTAGGAGAGATTGACAAAGTTATGGAGGAGAGATTGACAAAGTTATGGAGGAGAGATTGACAAAGTTATGGAGGAGAGATTGACAAAGTTATGGAGGAGAGATTGACAAAGTTATGGAGGAGAGATTGAAAATGTTCTGGAGGAGAGATTGACAAAGTTATGGAGGAGAGATTGAAAATGTTCTGGAGGAGAGATTGACAAAGTTATGGAGGAGAGATTGATAAAGTTATGGAGGAGAGATTGACAAAGTTATGGAGAAGAGATTGACAAAGTTATGCAGGAGAGATTGAAAATGTTCTGGAGGAGAGATTGACAAAGTTATGGAGGAGAGATTGATAAAGTTATGGAGGAAAGATTGACAAAGTTATGGAGGAGAGATTGACAAAGTTATGTAGGAGAGATTGATAAAGTTATGGAGGAGAGATTGACAAAGTTATGGAGGAGAGATTGACAAAGTTATGGAGGAGAGATTGACAAAGTTATGGAGGAGAGATTGACAAAGTTATGGAGGAGAGATTGACAAAGTTATGGAGGAGAGATTGACAAAGTTATGTAGGAGAGATTGATAAAGTTATGGAGGAGAGATTGACAAAGTTATGTAGGAGAGATTGACAAAATTCTGGAGGAGAGATTGACAAAGTTATGGAGGAGAGATTGACAAAGTTATGGAGGAGAGATTGACAAAGTTATGGAGGAGAGATTGACAAAGTTATGGAGGAGAGATTGACAAAGTTATGGAGGAGAGATTGACAAAGTTATGGAGGAGAGATTGACAAAGTTATGGAGGAGAGATTGACAAAGTTATGTAGGAGAGATTGACAAAGTTATGGAGAAGAGATTGACAAAGTTATGTAGGAGAGATTGACAAAGTTATGGAGGAGAGATTGACAAAGTTATGGAGGAGAGATTGACAAAGTTATGGAGGAGAGATTGACAAAGTTATGGAGGAGAGATTGAAAATGTTCTGGAGGAGAGATTGACAAAGTTATGGAGGAGAGATTGAAAATGTTCTGGAGGAGAGATTGACAAAGTTATGGAGGAGAGATTGATAAAGTTATGGAGGAGAGATTGACAAAGTTATGGAGAAGAGATTGACAAAGTTATGCAGGAGAGATTGAAAATGTTCTGGAGGAGAGATTGACAAAGTTATGGAGGAGAGATTGATAAAGTTATGGAGGAAAGATTGACAAAGTTATGGAGGAGAGATTGACAAAGTTATGTAGGAGAGATTGATAAAGTTATGGAGGAGAGATTGACAAAGTTATGGAGGAGAGATTGACAAAGTTATGGAGGAGAGATTGACAAAGTTATGGAGGAGAGATTGACAAAGTTATGGAGGAGAGATTGACAAAGTTATGGAGGAGAGATTGACAAAGTTATGTAGGAGAGATTGATAAAGTTATGGAGGAGAGATTGACAAAGTTATGTAGGAGAGATTGACAAAATTCTGGAGGAGAGATTGACAAAGTTATGGAGGAGAGATTGACAAAGTTATGGAGGAGAGATTGACAAAGTTATGTAGGAGAGATTGACAAAGTTATGGAGGAGAGATTGACAAAGTTACGTAGGAGAGATTGACAAAGTTACGTAGGAGAGATTGAAAATGTTCTGGAGGAGACATTGACAAAGTTATGGAGAAGAGATTGACAAAGTTATGGAGGAGAGATTGAAAATGTTCTGGAGGAGACATTGACAAAGTTATGGAGGAGAGATTGACAAAGTTATGGAGGAGAGATTGACAAAGTTATGGAGGAGAGATTGAAAATGTTCTGGAGGAGAGATTGACAAAGTTAAGGAGGAGAGATTGACAAAGGTATGGAGGAGAGATTGACAAAGTTATGTAGGAGAGATTGACAAAAGTTATGTAGGAGAGATTGACAAAGTTATGGAGGAGAGATTGACAAAGTTATGGAGGAGAGATTGACAAAGTTATGGAGGAGAGATTGACAAAGTTATGGAGAAGAGATTGACAAAGTTATGGAGGAGAGATTGACAAAGTTATGGAGGAGAGATTGACAAAGTTATGGAGGAGAGATTGACAAAGTTATGGAGGAGAGATTGACAAAGTTATGGAGGAGAGATTGACAAAGTTAAGGAGGAGAGATTGACAAAGTTATGGAGGAGAGATTGACAAAGTTATGGAGGAGAGATTGACAAAGTTATGGAGGAGAGATTGACAAAGTTATGGAGGAGAGATTGACAAAGTTATGTAGGAGAGATTGACAAAGTTATGGAGAAGAGATTGACAAAGTTATGGAGGAGAGATTGACAAAGTTATGGAGGAGAGATTGACAAAGTTATGGAGGAGAGATTGACAAAGTTATGGAGGAGAGATTGAAAATGTTCTGGAGGAGAGATTGACAAAGTTATGGAGGAGAGATTGACAAAGTTATGGAGGAGAGATTGAAAATGTTCTGGAGGAGAGATTGACAAAGTTATGGAGGAGAGATTGATAAAGTTATGGAGGAGAGATTGACAAAGTTATGGAGGAGAGATTGACAAAATTATGTAGGAGAGATTGACAAAGCTATGGAGAAGAGATTGACAAAGTTATGGAGGAGAGATTGAGAAAGTTATGGAGGAGAGATTGACAAAGTTATGGAGGAGAGATTGAAAATGTTCTGGAGGAGAGATTGACAAAGTTATGGAGGAGAGATTGATAAAGTTATGGAGGAGAGATTGACAAAGTTATGGAGAAGAGATTGACAAAGTTATGCAGGAGAGATTGAAAATGTTCTGGAGGAGAGATTGACAAAGTTATGTAGGAGAGATTGATAAAGTTATGGAGGAGAGATTGACAAAGTTATGGAGGAGAGATTGACAAAGTTATGGAGGAGAGATTGACAAAGTTATGGAGGAGAGATTGACAAAGTTATGGAGGAGAGATTGACAAAGTTATGGAGGAGAGATTGACAAAGTTATGGAGGAGAGATTGACAAAGTTATGTAGGAGAGATTGATAAAGTTATGGAGGAGAGATTGACAAAGTTATGTAGGAGAGATTGACAAAATTCTGGAGGAGATATTGACAAAGTTACGTAGGAGAGATTGACAAAGTTATGGAGAAGAGATTGAAAATGTTCTGGAGGAGAGATTGACAAAGTTATGGAGGAGAGATTGACAAAGTTATGGAGGAGAGATTGACAAAGTTATGGAGGAGAGATTGACAAAGTTATGGAGGAGAGATTGACAAAGTTATGTAGGAGAGATTGACAAAGTTATGTAGGAGAGATGGATAAAGTTATGGAGGAGAGATTGACAAAGTTATGTAGGAGAGATTGACAAAGTTATGGAGGAAAGATTGACAAAGTTATGTAGGAGAGATTGATAAAGTTATGGAGGAGAGATTGACAAAGTTATGTAGGAGAGATTGACAAAAGTTATGTAGGAGAGATTGACAAAGTTATGTAGGAGAGATTGATAAAGTTATTGAGGAGAGATTGACAAAGTTATGTAGGAGAGATTGACAAAGTTATGGAGGAGAGATTGACAAAGTTATGGAGAAGAGATTGACAAAGTTATGGAGGAGAGATTGACAAAGTTATGGAGGAGAGATTGACAAAGTTATGGAGGAGAGATTGACAAAGTTATGGAGGAGAGATTGACAAAGTTATGTAGGAGAGATTGACAAAGTTATGGAGAAGAGATTGACAAAGTTATGGAGGAGAGATTGACAAAGTTATGGAGGAGAGATTGACAAAGTTATGGAGGAGAGACTGAAAATGTTCTGGAGGAGAGATTGACACAGTTATGGAGGAGAGATTGACAAAGTTATGGAGGAGAGATTGAAAATGTTCTGGAGGAGAGATTGACAAAGTTATGGAGGAGAGATTGATAAAGTTATGGAGGAGAGATTGATAAAGTTATGGAGGAGAGATTGACAAAGTTCTGGAGGAGAGATTGACAAAGTTATGTAGGAGAGATTGATAAAGTTATGGAGGAGAGATTGACAAAGTTATGTAGGAGAGATTGATAAAGTTATGGAGGAGAGATTGATAAAGTTCTGGAGGAGAGATTGACAAAGTTCTGGAGGAGAGATTGACAAAGTTATGTAGGAGAGATTGATAAAGTTATGGAGGAGAGATTGACAAAGTTATGTAGGAGAGATTGACAAAAGTTATGTAGGAGAGATTGACAAAGTTATGGAGGAGAGATTGACAAAGTTATGGAGGAGAGATTGACAAAGTTATGGAGGAGAGATTGACAAAGTTATGGAGAAGAGATTGACAAAGTTATGGAGGAGAGATTGACAAAGTTATGGAGGAGAGATTGACAAAGTTATGGAGGAGAGATTGACAAAGTTATGGAGGAGAGATTGACAAAGTTATGTAGGAGAGATTGACAAAGTTATGGAGAAGAGATTGACAAAGTTATGTAGGAGAGATTGATAAAGTTATGGAGGAGAGATTGACAAAGTTATGTAGGAGAGATTGACAAAAGTTATGTAGGAGAGATTGACAAAGTTATGTAGGAGAGATTGATAAAGTTATTGAGGAGAGATTGACAAAGTTATGTAGGAGAGATTGACAAAGTTATGGAGGAGAGATTGACAAAGTTATGGAGAAGAGATTGACAAAGTTATGGAGGAGAGATTGACAAAGTTATGGAGGAGAGATTGACAAAGTTATGGAGGAGAGATTGACAAAGTTATGGAGGAGAGATTGACAAAGTTATGGAGGAGAGATTGAAAATGTTCTGGAGGAGAGATTGACAAAGTTATGGAGGAGAGATTGACAAAGTTATGGAGGAGAGATTGAAAATGTTCTGGAGGAGAGATTGACAAAGTTATGGAGGAGAGATTGATAAAGTTACGGAGGAGAGATTGATAAAGTTATGGAGGAGAGATTGACAAAGTTCTGGAGGAGAGATTGACAAAGTTATGTAGGAGAGATTGATAAAGTTATGGAGGAGAGATTGACAAAGTTATGTAGGAGAGATTGATAAAGTTATGGAGGAGAGATTGATAAAGTTCTGGAGGAGAGATTGACAAAGTTCTGGAGGAGAGATTGACAAAGTTATGTAGGAGAGATTGATAAAGTTATGGAGGAGAGATTGACAAAGTTATGTAGGAGAGATTGACAAAAGTTATGTAGGAGAGATTGACAAAGTTATGGAGGAGAGATTGACAAAGTTATGGAGGAGAGATTGACAAAGTTATGGAGGAGAGATTGACAAAGTTATGGAGAAGAGATTGACAAAGTTATGGAGGAGAGATTGACAAAGTTATGGAGGAGAGATTGACAAAGTTATGGAGGAGAGATTGACAAAGTTATGGAGGAGAGATTGACAAAGTTATGTAGGAGAGATTGACAAAGTTATGGAGGAGAGATTGACAAAGTTATGGAGGAGAGATTGACAAAGTTATGGAGGAGAGATTGACAAAGTTATGGAGGAGAGATTGAAAATGTTCTGGAGGAGAGATTGACAAAGTTATGGAGGAGAGATTGACAAAGTTATGGAGGAGAGATTGAAAATGTTCTGGAGGAGAGATTGACAAAGTTATGGAGGAGAGATTGATAAAGTTATGGAGGAGAGATTGACAAAGTTATGGAGAAGAGATTGACAAAGTTATGCAGGAGAGATTGAAAATGTTCTGGAGGAGAGATTGACAAAGTTATGGAGGAGAGATTGACAAAGTTATGGAGGAGAGATTGACAAAGTTATGGAGGAGAGATTGAAAATGTTCTGGAGGAGAGATTGACAAAGTTAAGGAGGAGAGATTGACAAAGTTCTGGAGGAGAGATTGACAAAGTTCTGGAGGAGAGATTGACAAAGTTCTGGAGGAGAGATTGACAAAGTTATGGAGGAGAGATTGACAAAGTTCTGGAGGAGAGATTGACAAAGTTCTGGAGGAGAGATTGACAAAGTTCTGGAGGAGAGATTGACAAAGTTATGTAGGAGAGATTGATAAAGTTATGGAGGAGAGATTGACAAAGTTATGGAGGAGAGATTGACAAAGTTATGGAGGAGAGATTGACAAAGCTATGGAGGAGAGATTGACAAAGTTATGGAGGAGAGATTGACAAAGTTATGGAGGAGAGATTGACAAAGTTATGTAGGAGAGATTGATAAAGTTATGGAGGAGAGATTGACAAAGTTATGTAGGAGAGATTGACAAAGTTACGTAGGAGAGATTGACAAAGTTATGGAGAAGAGATTGATAAAGTTATGGAGGAGAGATTGACAAAGTTACGTAGGAGAGATTGACAAAGTTATGGAGAAGAGATTGACAAAGTTATGTAGGAGAGATTGAAAATGTTCTGGAGGAGAGATTGACAAAGTTATGGAGGAGAGATTGACAAAGTTATGGAGGAGAGATTGACAAAGTTATGGAGGAGAGATTGAAAATGTTCTGGAGGAGAGATTGACAAAGTTAAGGAGGAGAGATTGACAAAGTTATGGAGGAGAGATTGACAAAGTTATGTAGGAGAGATTGACAAAAGTTATGTAGGAGAGATTGACAAAGTTATGGAGGAGAGATTGACAAAGTTATGGAGGAGAGATTGACAAATGTATGGAGGAGAGATTGACAAAGTTATGGAGGAGAGATTGACAAAGTTATGGAGGAGAGATTGACAAAGTTATGGAGGAGAGATTGACAAAGTTATGGAGGAGAGATTGACAAAGTTATGGAGGAGAGATTGACAAAGTTATGGAGAAGAGATTGACAAAGTTATGGAGGAGAGATTGACAAAGTTATGTAGGAGAGATTGACAAAGTTATGGAGGAGAGATTGACAAAGTTATGGAGGAGAGATTGACAAAGTTATGGAGGAGAGATTGACAAAGTTATGGAGGAGAGATTGACAAAGTTATGGAGGAGAGATTGACAAAGTTATGGAGGAGAGATTGACAAAGTTATGGAGGAGAGATTGACAAAGTTATGGAGGAGAGATTGACAAAGTTATGGAGGAGAGATTGACAAAGTTATGGAGGAGAGATTGAAAATGTTCTGGAGGAGAGATTGACAAAGTTATGGAGGAGAGATTGACAAAGTTATGGAGGAGAGATTGAAAATGTTCTGGAGGAGAGATTGACAAAGTTATGGAGGAGAGATTGATAAAGTTATGGAGGAGAGATTGACAAAGTTATGGAGAAGAGATTGACAAAGTTATGCAGGAGAGATTGAAAATGTTCTGGAGGAGAGATTGACAAAGTTATGGAGGAGAGATTGACAAAGTTATGGAGGAGAGATTGATAAAGTTATGGAGGAGAGATTGACAAAGTTATGGAGAAGAGATTGACAAAGTTATGCAGGAGAGATTGAAAATGTTCTGGAGGAGAGATTGACAAAAGTTATTTAGGAGAGATTGACAAAGTTATGTAGGAGAGATTGATAAAGTTATTGAGGAGAGATTGACAAAGTTATGTAGGAGAGATTGACAAAGTTATGGAGGAGAGATTGACAAAGTTATGTAGGAGAGATTGACAAAGTTATGGAGAAGAGATTGACAAAGTTATGGAGGAGAGATTGACAAAGTTATGGAGAAGAGATTGACAAAGTTATGGAGGAGAGATTGACAAAGTTATGGAGGAGAGATTGATAAAGTTATGGAGGAGAGATTGACAAAGTTATGGAGAAGAGATTGACAAAGTTATGGAGGAGAGATTGACAAAGTTATGGAGGAGAGATTGACAAAGTTATGTAGGAGAGATTGACAAAGTTATGCAGGAGAGATTGACAAAGTTATGGAGGAGAGATTGACAAAGTTATGTAGGAGAGATTGACAAAGTTATGGAGAAGAGATTGACAAAGTTATGGAGGAGAGATTGACAAAGTTATGGAGGAGAGATTGACAAAGTTATGGAGGAGAGATTGAAAATGTTCTGGAGGAGAGATTGACAAAGTTATGGAGGAGAGATTGACAAAGTTATGGAGGAGAGATTGACAAAGTTATGGAGAAGAGATTGACAAAGTTATGTAGGAGAGATTGACAAAGTTATGCAGGAGAGATTGACAAAGTTATGGAGGAGAGATTGACAAAGTTATGTAGGAGAGATTGACAAAGTTATGGAGAAGAGATTGACAAAGTTATGGAGGAGAGATTGACAAAGTTATGGAGGAGAGATTGACAAAGTTATGGAGGAGAGATTGAAAATGTTCTGGAGGAGAGATTGACAAAGTTATGGAGGAGAGATTGACAAAGTTATGGAGGAGAGATTGAAAATGTTCTGGAGGAGAGATTGACAAAGTTATGGAGGAGAGATTGATAAAGTTATGGAGGAGAGATTGATAAAGTTATGGAGGAGAGATTGACAAAGTTCTGGAGGAGAGATTGACAAAGTTATGTAGGAGAGATTGATAAAGTTATGGAGGAGAGATTGACAAAGTTATGGAGGAGAGATTGACAAAAGTTATGTAGGAGAGATTGACAAAGTTATGGAGGAGAGATTGACAAAGTTATGGAGGAGAGATTGACAAAGTTATGGAGGAGAGATTGAAAATGTTCTGGAGGAGAGATTGACAAAGTTATGGAGGAGAGATTGACAAAGTTATGGAGGAGAGATTGATAAAGTTATGGAGGAGAGATTGACAAAGTTATGGAGGAGAGATTGACAAAGTTATGGAGGAGAGATTGACAAAGTTATGGAGGAGAGATTGACAAAGTTATGGAGGAGAGATTGATAAAGTTATGGAGGAGAGATTGATAAAGTTATGGAGGAGAGATTGATAAAGTTATGGAGGAGAGATTGACAAAGTTATGGAGGAGAGATTGATAAAGTTATGGAGGAGAGATTGACAAAGTTATGGAGGAGAGATTGATAAAGTTATGGAGAAGAGATTGACAAAGTTATGGAGGAGAGATTGATAAAGTTATGGAGGAGAGATTGATAAAGTTATGGAGGAGAGATTGATAAAGTTATGGAGAAGAGATTGATAAAGTTATGGAGGAGAGATTGATAAAGTTATGGAGGAGAGATTGACAAAGTTATGGAGGAGAGATTGACAAAGTTATGGAGGAGAGATTGACAAAGTTATGGAGGAGAGATTGAAAAGGTTCTGGAGGAGAGATTGAAAAGGTTCTGGAGGAGAGATTGAAAAGGTTCTGGAGGAGAGATTGAAAAGGTTCTGGAGGAGAGATTGAAAAGGTTCTGGAGGAGAGATTGAAAAGGTTCTGGAGGAGAGATTGACAAAGTTATGGAGGAGAGATTGAAAATGTTCTGGAGGAGAGATTGACAAAGTTATGGAGGAGAGATTGATAAAGTTATGGAGGAGAGAT
This sequence comes from Callionymus lyra, assembly GCF_982586985.1. Lineage (NCBI taxonomy): Eukaryota > Metazoa > Chordata > Actinopteri > Syngnathiformes > Callionymidae > Callionymus > Callionymus lyra. The sequence goes on along the minus strand of NC_141821.1, from coordinate 1,221,810 downwards.
TGATAAAGTTATGGAGGAGAGATTGACAAAGTTCTGGAGGAGAGATTGACAAAGTTATGTAGGAGAGATTGATAAAGTTATGGAGGAGAGATTGACAAAGTTATGGAGGAGAGATTGACAAAAGTTATGTAGGAGAGATTGACAAAGTTATGGAGGAGAGATTGACAAAGTTATGGAGGAGAGATTGACAAAGTTATGGAGGAGAGATTGAAAATGTTCTGGAGGAGAGATTGACAAAGTTATGGAGGAGAGATTGACAAAGTTATGGAGGAGAGATTGATAAAGTTATGGAGGAGAGATTGACAAAGTTATGGAGGAGAGATTGACAAAGTTATGGAGGAGAGATTGACAAAGTTATGGAGGAGAGATTGACAAAGTTATGGAGGAGAGATTGATAAAGTTATGGAGGAGAGATTGATAAAGTTATGGAGGAGAGATTGATAAAGTTATGGAGGAGAGATTGACAAAGTTATGGAGGAGAGATTGATAAAGTTATGGAGGAGAGATTGACAAAGTTATGGAGGAGAGATTGATAAAGTTATGGAGAAGAGATTGACAAAGTTATGGAGGAGAGATTGATAAAGTTATGGAGGAGAGATTGATAAAGTTATGGAGGAGAGATTGATAAAGTTATGGAGAAGAGATTGATAAAGTTATGGAGGAGAGATTGATAAAGTTATGGAGGAGAGATTGACAAAGTTATGGAGGAGAGATTGACAAAGTTATGGAGGAGAGATTGACAAAGTTATGGAGGAGAGATTGACAAAGTTATGGAGGAGAGATTGACAAAGTTATGGAGGAGAGATTGATAAAGTTATGGAGGAGAGATTGATAAAGTTATGGAGGAGAGATTGATAAAGTTATGGAGGAGAGATTGACAAAGTTATGTAGGAGAGATTGATAAAGTTATGGAGGAGAGATTGACAAAGTTATGGAGGAGAGATTGACAAAGTTCTGGAGGAGAGATTGAAAAGGTTCTGGAGGAGAGATTGAAAAGGTTCTGGAGGAGAGATTGAAAAGGTTCTGGAGGAGAGATTGAAAAGGTTCTGGAGGAGAGATTGAAAAGGTTCTGGAGGAGAGATTGAAAAGGTTCTGGAGGAGAGATTGACAAAGTTATGGAGGAGAGATTGAAAAGGTTCTGGAGGAGAGATTGAAAAGGTACTGGAGGCGTCAGTCGAACCTTCACTGAGCTCAGTCTCTTCATGTTCTTCAGGAAAACATTCCTCGAGTTTCCTGCTGAGTCGAAACAAGTCCGAGTAGCTCCGGTGAAGGTACAGCACGGTCCGGTCCGACCACTCGGTTCTGATCTCGAAGAAATCCTCGTCCTCGGCCCGCGGACCCACGACCAGCCTCCGGATCCCGTTGACCCAACAGTCGCGCACGAACATGTTGACCAGCGACGTCCCCGCGAACACAGCCGAGGCCATCAGGCCCGCATCCTGGACCAGAACCAGGACCAGAACCGAACCTCAGAACCTGACGTGTCGACCCGCCCTGCTCGGAACCAACAGCTGACGAAGTTGAGCTTCTGTGACCCGGTACCACCTCCTGCTCCTCCCTCTCTCAGTCACACACACACATGGAAACACACACACTTATACACACACACACACTTATACACACACACACACCCCTATACACACACACACACACACTTATACACACACACACACTTATACACACACACACACATACACACACACACACACTTATACACACACACGCACACACACACAAACACACACACACTTATACACACACACACACACACACACCCCTACACACACTCGCACACACACGCACACACACACACATGTAAACGCACATGTAAACACACACACACACACATACACACACTTATACACACACTCGCACACACACACACATGTAACACACACACACAAATGTAAACACACACACACACACACTTATACACACACGCACACACACACAAACACACACACTTATACACACACACACACACCCCTACACACACTCGCACACACACACACACACACATGTAAACACACATGTAAACACACATGTAAACACACACACACACACACACACTTATACACACACACACATGTAACACACACACACATGTAAACACACACACTTATACACACACACACACACAGACACACACACACTTATACACACACACACACACACACACTTATACACACACTCGCACACACAGACACACACACACATGTAAACACACACACACACACACACATGTATTCTTCTGCCACGTCTGAGTTCAACTAAATCGACAGAAAAGTCCAAACGTGGAAAAACATCATAAGAAAAAGTTTTAACATGAAATTGAAAATAAAGTTTTTTAATCTGATTTTAAACATAAACTAAGTTGAACATAAACTCCGTCTCGTGTCTTCTGGCTCAGCTCTATATATATTCTTGATGAAAACGAGTCACAAAAAAAACGAGTCACGGATCAATTCAGGAAATTCTGAAACTGATAAAAGACACCAGAGTTGATACTAGTTGATGTTTAATGACACCAGAGTTGATACTAGTTGATGTTTAATGACACCAGAGTTGATACTAGTTGATGTTTAATGACACCAGAGTTGATACTAGTTGATGTTTAATGACACCAGAGTTGATACTAGTTGATGTTTAATGACACCAGAGTTGATACTAGTTGATGTTTAATGACATCAGAGTCGATACTAGTTGATGTTTAATGACACCAGAGTTGACACTAGTTGATGTTTAATGACACCAGAGTTGATACTAGTTGATGTTTAATGACACCAGAGTTGATACTAGTTGATGTTTAATGACACCAGAGTTGATACTAGTTGATGTTTAATGACACCAGAGTTGATACTAGTTGATGTTTAATGACACCAGAGTTGATACTAGTTGATGTTTAATGACACCAGAGTTGATACTAGTTGATGTTTAATGACACCAGAGTTGATACTAGTTGATGTTTAATGACACCAGAGTTGATACTAGTTGATGTTTAATGACACCAGAGTTGATACTAGTTGATGTTTAATGACACCAGAGTTGATACTAGTTGATGTTTAATGACACCAGAGTTGATACTAGTTGATGTTTAATGACACCAGAGTTGATACTAGTTGATGTTTAATGACACCAGAGTTGATACTAGTTGATGTTTAATGACACCAGAGTTGACACTAGTTGATGTTTAATGACACCAGAGTTGATACTAGTTGATGTTTAATGACACCAGAGTTGACACTAGTTGATGTTTAATGACACCAGAGTTGATACTAGTTGATGTTTAATGACACCAGAGTTGATACTAGTTGATGTTTAATGACACCAGAGTTGATACTAGTTGATGTTTAATGACACCAGAGTTGATACTAGTTGATGTTTAATGACACCAGAGTTGATACTAGTTGATGTTTAATGACACCAGAGTTGATACTAGTTGATGTTTAATGACACCAGAGTTGATACTAGTTGATGTTTAATGACACCAGAGTTGATACTAGTTGATGTTTAATGACACCAGAGTTGATACTAGTTGATGTTTAATGACACCAGAGTTGATACTAGTTGATGTTTAATGACACCAGAGTTGATACTAGTTGATGTTTAATGACACCAGAGTTGATACTAGTTGATGTTTAATGACACCAGAGTTGATACTAGTTGATGTTTAATGACATCAGAGTCGATACTAGTTGATGTTTAATGACACCAGAGTTGACACTAGTTGATGTTTAATGACACCAGAGTTGATACTAGTTGATGTTTAATGACACCAGAGTTGATACTAGTTGATGTTTAATGACACCAGAGTTGATACTAGTTGATGTTTAATGACACCAGAGTTGATACTAGTTGATGTTTAATGACACCAGAGTTGATACTAGTTGATGTTTAATGACACCAGAGTTGATACTAGTTGATGTTTAATGACACCAGAGTTGATACTAGTTGATGTTTAATGACACCAGAGTTGATACTAGTTGATGTTTAATGACACCAGAGTTGATACTAGTTGATGTTTAATGACACCAGAGTTGATACTAGTTGATGTTTAATGACACCAGAGTTGATACTAGTTGATGTTTAATGACACCAGAGTTGATACTAGTTGATGTTTAATGACACCAGAGTTGATACTAGTTGATGTTTAATGACACCAGAGTTGACACTAGTTGATGTTTAATGACACCAGAGTTGATACTAGTTGATGTTTAATGACACCAGAGTTGACACTAGTTGATGTTTAATGACACCAGAGTTGATACTAGTTGATGTTTAATGACACCAGAGTTGATACTAGTTGATGTTTAATGACACCAGAGTTGATACTAGTTGATGTTTAATGACACCAGAGTTGATACTAGTTGATGTTTAATGACACCAGAGTTGATACTAGTTGATGTTTAATGACACCAGAGTTGATACTAGTTGATGTTTAATGACACCAGAGTTGATACTAGTTGATGTTTAATGACACCAGAGTTGATACTAGTTGATGTTTAATGACACCAGAGTTGATACTAGTTGATGTTTAATGACACCAGAGTAGATACTAGTTGATGTTTAATGACACCAGAGTAGATACTAGTTGATGTTTAATGACACCAGAGTTGATGTTTAATGACACCAGAGTTAATACTAGTTGATGTTTAATGACACCAGAGTTAATACTAGTTGATGTTTAATGACACCAGAGTTGATACTAGTTGATGTTTAATGACACCAGAGTTGATACTAGTTGATGTTTAATGACACCAGAGTTGATACTAGTTGATGTTTAATGACACCAGAGTTGATACTAGTTGATGTTTAATGACACCAGAGTTGATACTAGTTGATGTTTAATGACACCAGAGTTGACACTAGTTGATGTTTAATGACACCAGAGTTGATACTAGTTGATGTTTAATGACACCAGAGTTGATACTAGTTGATGTTTAATGACACCAGAGTTGATACTAGTTGATGTTTAATGACACCAGAGTTGATACTAGTTGATGTTTAATGACACCAGAGTTGATACTAGTTGATGTTTAATGACACCAGAGTTGATACTAGTTGATGTTTAATGACACCAGAGTTGATACTAGTTGATGTTTAATGACACCAGAGTTGATACTAGTTGATGTTTAATGACACCAGAGTAGATACTAGTTGATGTTTAATGACACCAGAGTAGATACTAGTTGATGTTTAATGACACCAGAGTTGATGTTTAATGACACCAGAGTTAATACTAGTTGATGTTTAATGACACCAGAGTTAATACTAGTTGATGTTTAATGACACCAGAGTTGATACTAGTTGATGTTTAATGACACCAGAGTTGATACTAGTTGATGTTTAATGACACCAGAGTTGATACTAGTTGATGTTTAATGACACCAGAGTTGATACTAGTTGATGTTTAATGACACCAGAGTTAATACTAGTTGATGTTTAATGACACCAGAGTTGATACTAGTTGATGTTTAATGACACCAGAGTTGATACTAGTTGATGTTTAATGACACCAGAGTTGATACTAGTTGATGTTTAATGACACCAGAGTAGATACTAGTTGATGTTTAATGACACCAGAGTAGATACTAGTTGATGTTTAATGACACCAGAGTTGATACTAGTTGATGTTTAATGACACCAGAGTTAATACTAGTTGATGTTTAATGACACCAGAGTTGATACTAGTTGATGTTTAATGACACCAGAGTTGATACTAGTTGATGTTTAATGACACCAGAGTTGATACTAGTTGATGTTTAATGACACCAGAGTTGATACTAGTTGATGTTTAATGACACCAGAGTTGATACTAGTTGATGTTTAATGACACCAGAGTTGATACTAGTTGATGTTTAATGACACCAGAGTTGATACTAGTTGATGTTTAATGACACCAGAGTTGATACTAGTTGATGTTTAATGACACCAGAGTTGATACTAGTTGATGTTTAATGACACCAGAGTTGATACTAGTTGATGTTTAATGACACCAGAGTTGATACTAGTTGATGTTTAATGACACCAGAGTAGATACTAGTTGATGTTTAATGACACCAGAGTAGATACTAGTTGATGTTTAATGACACCAGAGTTGATGTTTAATGACACCAGAGTTAATACTAGTTGATGTTTAATGACACCAGAGTTAATACTAGTTGATGTTTAATGACACCAGAGTTGATACTAGTTGATGTTTAATGACACCAGAGTTGATACTAGTTGATGTTTAATGACACCAGAGTTGATACTAGTTGATGTTTAATGACACCAGAGTTGATACTAGTTGATGTTTAATGACACCAGAGTTGATACTAGTTGATGTTTAATGACACCAGAGTTGATACTAGTTGATGTTTAATGACACCAGAGTTGATACTAGTTGATGTTTAATGACACCAGAGTTGATACTAGTTGATGTTTAATGACACCAGAGTTGATACTAGTTGATGTTTAATGACACCAGAGTTGATACTAGTTGATGTTTAATGACACCAGAGTTGATACTAGTTGATGTTTAATGACACCAGAGTTGATACTAGTTGATGTTTAATGACACCAGAGTTGATACTAGTTGATGTTTAATGACACCAGAGTTGATACTAGTTGATGTTTAATGACACCAGAGTAGATACTAGTTGATGTTTAATGACACCAGAGTAGATACTAGTTGATGTTTAATGACACCAGAGTTGATGTTTAATGACACCAGAGTTAATACTAGTTGATGTTTAATGACACCAGAGTTAATACTAGTTGATGTTTAATGACACCAGAGTTGATACTAGTTGATGTTTAATGACACCAGAGTTGATACTAGTTGATGTTTAATGACACCAGAGTTGATACTAGTTGATGTTTAATGACACCAGAGTTGATACTAGTTGATGTTTAATGACACCAGAGTTAATACTAGTTGATGTTTAATGACACCAGAGTTGATACTAGTTGATGTTTAATGACACCAGAGTTGATACTAGTTGATGTTTAATGACACCAGAGTTGATACTAGTTGATGTTTAATGACACCAGAGTAGATACTAGTTGATGTTTAATGACACCAGAGTTGATGTTTAATGACACCAGAGTTAATACTAGTTGATGTTTAATGACACCAGAGTTGATACTAGTTGATGTTTAATGACACCAGAGTTGATACTAGTTGATGTTTAATGACACCAGAGTTGATACTAGTTGATGTTTAATGACACCAGAGTTGATACTAGTTGATGTTTAATGACACCAGAGTAGATACTAGTTGATGTTTAATGACACCAGAGTAGATACTAGTTGATGTTTAATGACACCAGAGTTGATGTTTAATGACACCAGAGTTAATACTAGTTGATGTTTAATGACACCAGAGTTAATACTAGTTGATGTTTAATGACACCAGAGTTGATACTAGTTGATGTTTAATGACACCAGAGTTGATACTAGTTGATGTTTAATGACACCAGAGTTGATACTAGTTGATGTTTAATGACACCAGAGTTGATACTAGTTGATGTTTAATGACACCAGAGTTAATACTAGTTGATGTTTAATGACACCAGAGTTGATACTAGTTGATGTTTAATGACACCAGAGTTGATACTAGTTGATGTTTAATGACACCAGAGTTGATACTAGTTGATGTTTAATGACACCAGAGTAGATACTAGTTGATGTTTAATGACACCAGAGTAGATACTAGTTGATGTTTAATGACACCAGAGTTGATACTAGTTGATGTTTAATGACACCAGAGTTAATACTAGTTGATGTTTAATGACACCAGAGTTGATACTAGTTGATGTTTAATGACACCAGAGTTGATACTAGTTGATGTTCAATGACACCAGAGTTGATACTAGTTGATGTTTAATGACACCAGAGTTGATACTAGTTGATGTTTAATGACACCAGAGTTGATACTAGTTGATGTTTAATGACACCAGAGTTGATACTAGTTGATGTTTAATGACACCAGAGTTGATACTAGTTGATGTTTAATGACACCAGAGTTGATACTAGTTGATGTTTAATGACACCAGAGTTGATACTAGTTGATGTTTAATGACACCAGAGTTGATACTAGTTGATGTTTAATGACACCAGAGTTGATACTAGTTGATGTTTAATGACACCAGAGTAGATACTAGTTGATGTTTAATGACACCAGAGTAGATACTAGTTGATGTTTAATGACACCAGAGTTGATGTTTAATGACACCAGAGTTAATACTAGTTGATGTTTAATGACACCAGAGTTAATACTAGTTGATGTTTAATGACACCAGAGTTGATACTAGTTGATGTTTAATGACACCAGAGTTGATACTAGTTGATGTTTAATGACACCAGAGTTGATACTAGTTGATGTTTAATGACACCAGAGTTGATACTAGTTGATGTTTAATGACACCAGAGTTAATACTAGTTGATGTTTAATGACACCAGAGTTGATACTAGTTGATGTTTAATGACACCAGAGTTGATACTAGTTGATGTTTAATGACACCAGAGTTGATACTAGTTGATGTTTAATGACACCAGAGTAGATACTAGTTGATGTTTAATGACACCAGAGTTGATGTTTAATGACACCAGAGTTAATACTAGTTGATGTTTAATGACACCAGAGTTGATACTAGTTGATGTTTAATGACACCAGAGTTGATACTAGTTGATGTTTAATGACACCAGAGTTGATACTAGTTGATGTTTAATGACACCAGAGTTGATACTAGTTGATGTTTAATGACACCAGAGTAGATACTAGTTGATGTTTAATGACACCAGAGTAGATACTAGTTGATGTTTAATGACACCAGAGTTGATGTTTAATGACACCAGAGTTAATACTAGTTGATGTTTAATGACACCAGAGTTGATACTAGTTGATGTTTAATGACACCAGAGTTGATACTAGTTGATGTTTAATGACACCAGAGTTGATACTAGTTGATGTTTAATGACACCAGAGTTGATACTAGTTGATGTTTAATGACACCAGAGTTGATACTAGTTGATGTTTAATGACACCAGAGTTGATACTAGTTGATGTTTAATGACACCAGAGTTAATACTAGTTGATGTTTAATGACACCAGAGTTGATACTAGTTGATGTTTAATGACACCAGAGTTGATACTAGTTGATGTTGAATGACACCAGAGTTGATACTAGTTGATGTTTAATGACACCAGAGTTGATACTAGTTGATGTTTAATGACACCAGAGTAAATACTAGTTGTTTAATGACACCAGAGTTGATACTAGTTGATGTTTAATGACACCAGAGTTGATACTAGTTGATGTTTAATGACACCAGAGTAGATACTAGTTGATGTTTAATGACACCAGAGTTGATACTAGTTGATGTTTAATGACACCAGAGTAGATACTAGTTGATGTTTAATGACACCAGAGTTGATGTTTAATGACACCAGAGTTGATACTAGTTGATGTTTAATGACACCAGAGTTGATACTAGTTGATGTTTAATGACACCAGAGTTGATACTAGTTGATGTTTAATGACACCAGAGTAGATACTAGTTGATGTTTAATGACACCAGAGTTGATACTAGTTGATGTTTAATGACACCAGAGTAGATACTAGTTGATGTTTAATGACACCAGAGTTGATGTTTAATGACACCAGAGTTGATACTAGTTGATGTTTAATGACACCAGAGTTGATACTAGTTGATGTTGAATGACACCAGAGTTGATACTAGTTGATGTTTAATGACACCAGAGTCGATACTAGTTGATGTTTAATGACACCACAGTTGATACTAGTTGATGTTTAATGACACCAGAGTTGATACTAGTTGATGTTTAATGACACCAGAGTTGATGTTTAATGACACCAGAGTTGATACTAGTTGATGTTTAATGACACCAGAGTTGATACTAGTTGATGTTTAATGACACCAGAGTAAATACTAGTTGTTTAATGACACCAGAGTTGATACTAGTTGATGTTTAATGACACCAGAGTTGATACTAGTTGATGTTTAATGACACCAGAGTAGATACTAGTTGATGTTTAATGACACCAGAGTTGATACTAGTTGATGTTTAATGACACCAGAGTTGATACTAGTTGATGTTTAATGACACCAGAGTTGATACTAGTTGATGTTTAATGACACCAGATACCACATACACACACTTATACACACACTCGCACACACACACACATGTAACACACACACACACATGTAAACACACACACACACACACTTATACACACACGCACACGCACACACACACAAACACACACACTTATACACACACACACACACCCCTACACACACTCGCACACACACACACACACACATGTAAACACACATGTAAACACACATGTAAACACACACACACACACACACACTTATACACACACACACATGTAACACACACACACATGTAAACACACACACTTATACACACACACACACACAGACACACTTATACACACACACACACACACACACTTATACACACACTCGCACACACAGACACACACACACATGTAAACACACACACACACACACACACACACATGTATTCTTCTGCCACGTCTGAGTTCAACTAAATCGACAGAAAAGTCCAAACGTGGAAAAACATCATAAGAAAAAGTTTTAACATGAAATTGAAAATAAAGTTTTTTAATCTGATTTTAAACATAAACTAAGTTGAACATAAACTCCGTCTCGTGTCTTCTGGCTCAGCTCTATATATATTCTTGATGAAAACGAGTCACAAAAAAAACGAGTCACGGATCAATTCAGGAAATTCTGAAACTGATAAAAGACACCAGAGTTGATACTAGTTGATGTTTAATGACACCAGAGTTGATACTAGTTGATGTTTAATGACACCAGAGTTGATACTAGTTGATGTTTAATGACACCAGAGTTGATACTAGTTGATGTTTAATGACACCAGAGTTGATACTAGTTGATGTTTAATGACACCAGAGTTGATACTAGTTGATGTTTAATGACACCAGAGTTGATACTAGTTGATGTTTAATGACACCAGAGTTGATACCAGTTGATGTTTAATGACACCAGAGTTGATACTAGTTGATGTTTAATGACACCAGAGTTGATACTAGTTGATGTTTAATGACACCAGAGTTGATACTAGTTGATGTTTAATGACACCAGAGTTGATACTAGTTGATGTTTAATGACACCAGAGTTGATACTAGTTGATGTTTAATGACACCAGAGTTGATACTAGTTGATGTTTAATGACACCAGAGTTGATACTAGTTGATGTTTAATGACACCAGAGTTGATACTAGTTGATGTTTAATGACACCAGAGTTGATACTAGTTGATGTTTAATGACACCAGAGTTGATACTAGTTGATGTTTAATGACACCAGAGTTGATACTAGTTGATGTTTAATGACACCAGAGTTGATACTAGTTGATGTTTAATGACACCAGAGTTGACACTAGTTGATGTTTAATGACACCAGAGTTGATACTAGTTGATGTTTAATGACACCAGAGTTGATACTAGTTGATGTTTAATGACACCAGAGTTGATACTAGTTGATGTTTAATGACACCAGAGTTGATACTAGTTGATGTTTAATGACACCAGAGTTGATACTAGTTGATGTTTAATGACACCAGAGTTGACACTAGTTGATGTTTAATGACACCAGAGTTGATACTAGTTGATGTTTAATGACACCAGAGTTGATACTAGTTGATGTTTAATGACACCAGAGTTGATACTAGTTGATGTTTAATGACACCAGAGTTGATACTAGTTGATGTTTAATGACACCAGAGTTGATACTAGTTGATGTTTAATGACACCAGAGTTGATACTAGTTGATGTTTAATGACACCAGAGTTGATACTAGTTGATGTTTAATGACACCAGAGTTGATACTAGTTGATGTTTAATGACACCAGAGTTGATACTAGTTGATGTTTAATGACACCAGAGTAGATACTAGTTGATGTTTAATGACACCAGAGTAGATACTAGTTGATGTTTAATGACACCAGAGTTGATGTTTAATGACACCAGAGTTAATACTAGTTGATGTTTAATGACACCAGAGTTAATACTAGTTGATGTTTAATGACACCAGAGTTGATACTAGTTGATGTTTAATGACACCAGAGTTGATACTAGTTGATGTTTAATGACACCAGAGTTGATACTAGTTGATGTTTAATGACACCAGAGTTAATACTAGTTGATGTTTAATGACACCAGAGTTGATACTAGTTGATGTTTAATGACACCAGAGTTGATACTAGTTGATGTTTAATGACACCAGAGTTGATACTAGTTGATGTTTAATGACACCAGAGTAGATACTAGTTGATGTTTAATGACACCAGAGTAGATACTAGTTGATGTTTAATGACACCAGAGTTGATACTAGTTGATGTTTAATGACACCAGAGTTAATACTAGTTGATGTTTAATGACACCAGAGTTGATACTAGTTGATGTTTAATGACACCAGAGTTGATACTAGTTGATGTTTAATGACACCAGAGTTGATACTAGTTGATGTTTAATGACACCAGAGTTGATACTAGTTGATGTTTAATGACACCAGAGTTGATACTAGTTGATGTTTAATGACACCAGAGTTGATACTAGTTGATGTTTAATGACACCAGAGTTGATACTAGTTGATGTTTAATGACACCAGAGTTGATACTAGTTGATGTTTAATGACACCAGAGTTGATACTAGTTGATGTTTAATGACACCAGAGTTGATACTAGTTGATGTTTAATGACACCAGAGTTGATACTAGTTGATGTTTAATGACACCAGAGTAGATACTAGTTGATGTTTAATGACACCAGAGTAGATACTAGTTGATGTTTAATGACACCAGAGTTGATGTTTAATGACACCAGAGTTAATACTAGTTGATGTTTAATGACACCAGAGTTAATACTAGTTGATGTTTAATGACACCAGAGTTGATACTAGTTGATGTTTAATGACACCAGAGTTGATACTAGTTGATGTTTAATGACACCAGAGTTGATACTAGTTGATGTTTAATGACACCAGAGTTGATACTAGTTGATGTTTAATGACACCAGAGTTAATACTAGTTGATGTTTAATGACACCAGAGTTGATACTAGTTGATGTTTAATGACACCAGAGTTGATACTAGTTGATGTTTAATGACACCAGAGTTGATACTAGTTGATGTTTAATGACACCAGAGTAGATACTAGTTGATGTTTAATGACACCAGAGTTGATGTTTAATGACACCAGTGTTAATACTAGTTGATGTTTAATGACACCAGAGTTGATACTAGTTGATGTTTAATGACACCAGAGTTGATACTAGTTGATGTTTAATGACACCAGAGTTGATACTAGTTGATGTTTAATGACACCAGAGTTGATACTAGTTGATGTTTAATGACACCAGAGTAGATACTAGTTGATGTTTAATGACACCAGAGTAGATACTAGTTGATGTTTAATGACACCAGAGTTGATGTTTAATGACACCAGAGTTAATACTAGTTGATGTTTAATGACACCAGAGTTAATACTAGTTGATGTTTAATGACACCAGAGTTGATACTAGTTGATGTTTAATGACACCAGAGTTGATACTAGTTGATGTTTAATGACACCAGAGTTGATACTAGTTGATGTTTAATGACACCAGAGTTGATACTAGTTGATGTTTAATGACACCAGAGTTAATACTAGTTGATGTTTAATGACACCAGAGTTGATACTAGTTGATGTTTAATGACACCAGAGTTGATACTAGTTGATGTTTAATGACACCAGAGTTGATACTAGTTGATGTTTAATGACACCAGAGTAGATACTAGTTGATGTTTAATGACACCAGAGTAGATACTAGTTGATGTTTAATGACACCAGAGTTGATACTAGTTGATGTTTAATGACACCAGAGTTAATACTAGTTGATGTTTAATGACACCAGAGTTGATACTAGTTGATGTTTAATGACACCAGAGTTGATACTAGTTGATGTTTAATGACACCAGAGTTGATACTAGTTGATGTTTAATGACACCAGAGTTGATACTAGTTGATGTTTAATGACACCAGAGTTGATACTAGTTGATGTTTAATGACACCAGAGTTGATACTAGTTGATGTTTAATGACACCAGAGTTGATACTAGTTGATGTTTAATGACACCAGAGTTGATACTAGTTGATGTTTAATGACACCAGAGTTGATACTAGTTGATGTTTAATGACACCAGAGTTGATACTAGTTGATGTTTAATGACACCAGAGTTGATACTAGTTGATGTTTAATGACACCAGAGTAGATACTAGTTGATGTTTAATGACACCAGAGTAGATACTAGTTGATGTTTAATGACACCAGAGTTGATGTTTAATGACACCAGAGTTAATACTAGTTGATGTTTAATGGCACCAGAGTTAATACTAGTTGATGTTTAATGACACCAGAGTTGATACTAGTTGATGTTTAATGACACCAGAGTTGATACTAGTTGATGTTTAATGACACCAGAGTTGATACTAGTTGATGTTTAATGACACCAGAGTTGATACTAGTTGATGTTTAATGACACCAGAGTTAATACTAGTTGATGTTTAATGACACCAGAGTTGATACTAGTTGATGTTTAATGACACCAGAGTTGATACTAGTTGATGTTTAATGACACCAGAGTTGATACTAGTTGATGTTTAATGACACCAGAGTAGATACTAGTTGATGTTTAATGACACCAGAGTTGATGTTTAATGACACCAGAGTTAATACTAGTTGATGTTTAATGACACCAGAGTTGATACTAGTTGATGTTTAATGACACCAGAGTTGATACTAGTTGATGTTTAATGACACCAGAGTTGATACTAGTTGATGTTTAATGACACCAGAGTTGATACTAGTTGATGTTTAATGACACCAGAGTAGATACTAGTTGATGTTTAATGACACCAGAGTAGATACTAGTTGATGTTTAATGACACCAGAGTTGATGTTTAATGACACCAGAGTTAATACTAGTTGATGTTTAATGACACCAGAGTTGATACTAGTTGATGTTTAATGACACCAGAGTTGATACTAGTTGATGTTTAATGACACCAGAGTTGATACTAGTTGATGTTTAATGACACCAGAGTTGATACTAGTTGATGTTTAATGACACCAGAGTTGATACTAGTTGATGTTTAATGACACCAGAGTTGATACTAGTTGATGTTTAATGACACCAGAGTTAATACTAGTTGATGTTTAATGACACCAGAGTTGATACTAGTTGATGTTTAATGACACCAGAGTTGATACTAGTTGATGTTGAATGACACCAGAGTTGATACTAGTTGATGTTTAATGACACCAGAGTTGATACTAGTTGATGTTTAATGACACCAGAGTAAATACTAGTTGTTTAATGACACCAGAGTTGATACTAGTTGATGTTTAATGACACCAGAGTTGATACTAGTTGATGTTTAATGACACCAGAGTAGATACTAGTTGATGTTTAATGACACCAGAGTTGATACTAGTTGATGTTTAATGACACCAGAGTAGATACTAGTTGATGTTTAATGACACCAGAGTTGATGTTTAATGACACCAGAGTTGATACTAGTTGATGTTTAATGACACCAGAGTTGATACTAGTTGATGTTTAATGACACCAGAGTTGATACTAGTTGATGTTTAATGACACCAGAGTAGATACTAGTTGATGTTTAATGACACCAGAGTTGATACTAGTTGATGTTTAATGACACCAGAGTAGATACTAGTTGATGTTTAATGACACCAGAGTTGATGTTTAATGACACCAGAGTTGATACTAGTTGATGTTTAATGACACCAGAGTTGATACTAGTTGATGTTGAATGACACCAGAGTTGATACTAGTTGATGTTTAATGACACCAGAGTCGATACTAGTTGATGTTTAATGACACCAGAGTTGATACTAGTTGATGTTTAATGACACCAGAGTTGATACTAGTTGATGTTTAATGACACCAGAGTTGATGTTTAATGACACCAGAGTTGATACTAGTTGATGTTTAATGACACCAGAGTTGATACTAGTTGATGTTTAATGACACCAGAGTAAATACTAGTTGTTTAATGACACCAGAGTTGATACTAGTTGATGTTTAATGACACCAGAGTTGATACTAGTTGATGTTTAATGACACCAGAGTAGATACTAGTTGATGTTTAATGACACCAGAGTTGATACTAGTTGATGTTTAATGACACCAGAGTTGATACTAGTTGATGTTTAATGACACCAGAGTTGATACTAGTTGATGTTTAATGACACCAGAGTTGATACTAGTTGATGTTTAATGACACCAGAGTTGATACTAGTTGATGTTTAATGACACCAGAGTAGATACTAGTTGATGTTTAATGACACCAGAGTTGATGTTTAATGACACCAGAGTAGATACTAGTTGATGTTTAAACACACGATCAAAGAGTAAATTAAATAACAAAACTGTGAAGAACTTCTTGTTCGTCACGTGACTCGTTGACCCGTTACTTCATCCAGTGGTGACGTCATAAGCTTTTCGTGCCCCTGAGATGTGCCCCTCTGGCTCCACCTACTGGTCAAAAGTACCCCTGCACTGAAAGTACATTTCTACCGTCGTCACCTGAAGCCGTTGACACCTGTCAATCAATCAGACAGTGAGGTTGTGACCAGAAGGACACACTGGTTCTTCCCTTTTATTCTTAAAATGTTATGTACAAGTGCTTGGATTTCTTTGTCGATGTACATTCAATAGAAATTATCATTTTACAAGTCGCTCGGCAAACTTCTCCAGATCATGTGGACTTTCTTGATTGAGCGGCAGGAAGGAGACGCTGAAGGTGACACGGACGAGGAGGAGGCGAGGAGGAGACGAGGAAGGAGACGAGGAAGGTGACACGGACGAGGAGACGAGGAAGGTGACACGGATGAGGAAGGAGACGAGGAGGAGACGAGGAAGGTGACACGGACGAGGAGACGAGGAAGGTGACACGGACGAGGAGACGAGGAAGGTGACACGGATGAGGAAGGAGACGAGGAGGAGACGAGGAAGGTGACACAGACGAGGAGACGAGGAAGGTGACACAGACGAGGAGACGAGGAAGGTGACACAGACGAGGAGACGAGGAAGGTGACACGGACGAGGAGACGAGGAAGGTGACACGGATGAGGAAGGAGACGAGGAGGAGACGAGGAGGAGACGAGGAAGGAGACGAGGAAGGTGACACAGACGAGGAGACGAGGAAGGTGACACAGACGAGGAGACGAGGAAGGTGACACGGACGAGGAGACGAGGAAGGTGACACGGATGAGGAAGGAGACGAGGAGGAGACGAGGAGGAGACGAGGAAGGAGACGAGGAAGGAGACGAGGAAGGTGACACGGACGAGGAGACGAGGAATGTGACAGGGACGAGGAGGAGACGAAGAAGATGAGGAGGAGGACGAGGAAGAAAGTAAAAAAATGTTTGGATACAAAAAGTCTGAGCGCCACAGAAGGTCCTGCAGTTTAAAATCATGGTGAAGATCATAAGGAGGCGTCAGCAGCTGCTCCTTCATCTCCGCCTCTCACGGAGTCGATCACCTCCTGATCGTCCGTGGAGGCGCTGGTCAGTCTGAGTGGGGAGGACACCAGGAGCCTCAGCCTTGGTCTCCGCTGTCATTGTCCACTGGGGGCGGAACGATGGACATGACGGTGGCGCCGGATCCTGCGGTCAGGTAGCCTGCTACTCCTGGACCTGTGGAGGAGGACACGTGAGTCATCTGAAGGAGCGACCAGCACAGGAGGACCATGAGGTCCACGAGGTCCACGAGGTCCACGAGGACCACGAGGACCACGAGGTCCACGAGGACCACGAGGTCCACGAGGTCCACGAGGACCACGAGGTCCACGAGGTCCACGAGGTCCACGAGGTCCACGAGGACCACGAGGACCACGAGGACCACGAGGACCACGAGGACCATGAAGACCACAAGGTCCACGAGGACCACGAGGACCATGAAGACCACAAGGTCCATGAGGACCACAAGGTCCATGAGGACCACGAGGTCCATGAGGACCACGAGGTACATGAGGACCATGAGGACCACGAGGTCCACGAGGACCATGAAGACCACGAGGTACATGAGGACCATGAAGACCATGAGGTCCACGAGGACCATGAGGACCACGAGGTCCATGAGGTCCATGAGGACCACGAGGTCCACGAGGTACATGAGGACCATGAGGACCACGAGGTCCACGAGGACCATGAAGACCACGAGGTACATGAGGACCATGAAGACCATGAGGTCCACGAGGACCATGAGGACCACGAGGTCCATGAGGACCACGAGGTCCACGAGGACCACGAGGTCCACGAGGTACATGAGGACCACGAGGTCCACGAGGTCCATGAGGACCACGAGGTCCACGACGACCACGAGGTCCACGAGGTCCACGAGGACCATGAGGATCACGAGGATCATAAGGACCTCCTTCTAAAACAGTCCAACTGATCTTAAGTTTCCTGTTACAGTCAGAGATGCTTGTTCTTCACTCAAAACATTTGAATTAAATACATTATTATACAATAATAATAATATAATTTGTATTCAAATAATAATATACTTTATATTCAAATAATAATAATATAATTTATATTCAAATAATAATAATGAACTTTATATTCAAATAATAATAATAAACTTTATATTCAAATAATAATAATATACTTTATATTCAAATAATAATAATGTACTTTATATTCAATT
Organism: Callionymus lyra; assembly: GCF_982586985.1. Lineage (NCBI taxonomy): Eukaryota > Metazoa > Chordata > Actinopteri > Syngnathiformes > Callionymidae > Callionymus > Callionymus lyra. Next base: position 1,203,012 of record NC_141821.1, on the reverse strand, counting down.
AATAATAATAATGTACTTTATATTCAAATAATAATAATAATATAATTTCTATTCAAATAGTAATAATATAATTTCTATTCAAATAGTAATAATATACTTTATATTCAAATAATAATAATATAATTTATATTCAAATAATAATATTACATTTTATATTCAAATAATAATAATATGCTTTATATTCAAATAATAATAATATAATTTATATTCAAATAATAATAATATAATTTATATTCAAATAATAATAATATAATTTATATTCAAATAATAATAATATCATTTATATTCAAATAATAATCATATACTTTATATTAAAATAATAATAATATACTTTATATTCAAATAATAATAATAATATACTTTATATTCAAATAATAATAATAATATACTTTATATTCAAATAATAATATTATACTTTATATTCAAATAATAATATCATTTATATTCAAATAATAATATCATTTATATTCAAATAATAATAATATACTTTATATTCAAATAATAATAATAAACTTTATATTCAAATAATAATAATATACTTTATATTCAAATAATAATAATAAACTTTATATTCAAATAATAATAATATACTTTATATTCAAATAATAATAATATACTTTATATTCAAATAATAATAATATACTTTATATTCAAATAATAATAATATACTTTATATTCAAATAATAATAATAAACTTTATATTCAAATAATAATAATATGCTTTATATTCAAATAATAATATGCTTTATATTAAAATAATAATAATATACTTTATATTCAAATAATAATAATATACTTTATATTCAAATAATACAATTTATATTCAAATAATAATAATATACTTTATATTCAAATAATAATAATTAACTTTATATTCAAATAATAATAATACACTTTATATTCAAATAATAATAATACACTTTATATTCAAATAATAATAATATACTTTATATTCAAATAATAATAATATACTTTATATTCAAATAATAATATACTTTATATTCAAATAATAATAATAAACTTTATATTCAAATAATAATAATAAACTTTATATTCAAATAATAATAATAAACTTTATATTCAAATAATAATAATATACTTTATATTCAAATAATATACTTTATATTCAAATAATATAATTTATATTCAAATAATATAATTTATATTCAAATAATATAATTTCTATTCAAATAATAATAATATAATTTCTATTCAAATAATAATAATATAATTTCTATTCAAATAATAATAATATAATTTCTATTCAAATAATAATAATATAATTTCTATTCAAATAATAATAATATAATTTATATTCAAATAATAATAATATCATTTATATTCAAATAATAATAATATACTTTATATTCAAATAATAATAATATACTTTATATTCAAATAATAATATACTTTATATTCAAATAATAATATACTTTATATTCAAATAATAATAATATAATTTATATTCAAATAATAATAATAAACATCATTTCAACTGATCCTGGACCAGATCTTCATGGACTCAAGACTGTTTGTGTGACGACGACACTGACATCAACACACTTTACAAACAGAAGCGACGACAACATGCGAGTTTGTAGCAGAAAATAAATATAAGTAAATATACAAGAACATAAATATTAACAGAACATTAAGATGAAATAAAAGCAATGAAAAGACAATAAGAAATAAACATTAACGTGAAATAAGAAACACGACTTGTTTGACAATAAAGTGTAGAGATAGTTGAAGACACAGGAGAGAGTGAAAGAGTGATGAGCTGAAAGAGTGATGAGTTGAAAGAGTGATGAGTTGAAAGAGTGACGAGTTGAAAGAGTGACGAGTTGAAAGAGTGATGAGTTGAAAGAGTGACGAGTTGAAATAGTGACGAGTTAAAAGAGTGATGAGGTGAAAGAGTGATGAGTTGAAAGAGTGATGAGTTAAAAGAGTGATGAGTTGAAAGAGTGATGAGTTAAAAGAGTGAAGAGTTGAAAGAGTGACGAGTTGAAAGAGTGACGAGTTGAAAGAGTGATGAGTTGAAAGAGTGACGAGTTGAAAGAGTGATGAGTTGAAAGAGTGACGAGTTGAAAGAGTGACGAGTTGAAAGACTGATGAGTTAAAAGAGTGATGAGTTGAAAGAGTGATGAGTTAAAAGAGTGACGAGTTGAAAGAGTGACGAGTTGAAAGAGTGACGAGTTGAAAGAGTGATGAGTTGAAAGAGTGATGAGTTAAAAGAGTGATGAGTTAAAAGAGTGATGAGTTAAAAGAGTGATGAGTTGAAAGAGTGATGAGTTGAAAGAGTGATGAGTTAAAAGAGTGATGAGTTGAAAGAATGATGAGGTGAAAGAGTGATGAGTTGAAAGAGTGATGAGTTAAAAGAGTGATGAGTTGAAAGAGTGATGAGTTGAAAGAGTGATGAGATGAAAGAGTGACGAGTTAAAAGAGTGACGAGTTAAAAGAGTGACGAGTTGAAAGAGTGATGAGTTAAAAGAGTGATGAGTTAAAAGAGTGACGAGTTAAAAGAGTGACGAGTTGAAAGAATGATGAGTTGAAAGAGTGATGAGTTAAAAGAGTGATGAGTTAAAAGAGTGATGAGTTAAAAGAGTGACGAGTTGAAAGAGTGATGAGTTAAAGGAGTGATGAGTTAAAGGAGTGATGAGTTAAAAGAGTGATGAGTTAAAAGAGTGATGAGTTAAAAGAGTGACGAGTTGAAAGAGTGATGAGTTGAAAGAGTGATGAGTTAAAAGAGTGACGAGTTGAAAGAATGACGAGTTGAAAGAGTGATGAGTTAAAAGAGTGATGAGTTAAAAGAGTGATGAGTTAAAAGAGTGACGAGTTGAAAGAGTGACGAGTTAAAGGAGTGATGAGTTAAAAGAGTGATGAGTTAAAAGAGTGATGAGTTAAAAGAGTGACGAGTTGAAAGAGTGATGAGTTAAAAGAGTGATGAGTTAAAAGAGTGATGAGTTAAGAGAGTGACGAGTTAAAAGAGTGACGAGTTGAAAGAATGATGAGATGAAAGAGTGACGAGTTGAAAGAGTGACGAGTTGAAAGAGTGATGAGATGAAAGAGTGACGAGTTGAAAGAGTGATGAGTTGAAAGAGTGATGAGTTAAAAGAGTGATGAGATGAAAGAGTGACGAGTTGAAAGAGTGATGAGTTGAAAGAGTGATGAGTTAAAAGAGTGATGAGATGAAAGAGTGACGAGTTGAAAGAGTGATGAGTTGAAAGAGTGATGAGTTAAAAGAGTGATGAGTTGAAAGAGTGATGAGTTAAAAGAGTGATGAGTTGAAAGAGTGATGAGTTGAAAGAGTGATGAGTTGAAAGAGTGATGAGTTGAAAGAGTGATGAGTTAAAAGAGTGATGAGTTAAAAGAGTGATGAGTTAAAAGAGTGATGAGTTGAAAGAGTGATGAGTTGAAAGAGTGATGAGTTAAAAGAGTGATGAGTTGAAAGAGTGATGAGGTGAAAGAGTGATGAGTTGAAAGAGTGATGAGTTAAAAGAGTGATGAGTTGAAAGAGTGATGAGTTGAAAGAGTGATGAGATGAAAGAGTGACGAGTTAAAAGAGTGACGAGTTAAAAGAGTGACGAGTTGAAAGAGTGATGAGTTAAAAGAGTGATGAGTTAAAAGAGTGACGAGTTAAAAGAGTGACGAGTTGAAAGAATGATGAGTTGAAAGAGTGATGAGTTAAAAGAGTGATGAGTTAAAAGAGTGATGAGTTAAAAGAGTGACGAGTTGAAAGAGTGATGAGTTAAAGGAGTGATGAGTTAAAGGAGTGATGAGTTAAAAGAGTGATGAGTTAAAAGAGTGATGAGTTAAAAGAGTGACGAGTTGAAAGAGTGATGAGTTGAAAGAGTGATGAGTTAAAAGAGTGACGAGTTGAAAGAATGACGAGTTGAAAGAGTGATGAGTTAAAAGAGTGATGAGTTAAAAGAGTGATGAGTTAAAAGAGTGACGAGTTGAAAGAGTGACGAGTTAAAGGAGTGATGAGTTAAAAGAGTGATGAGTTAAAAGAGTGATGAGTTAAATAGTGACGAGTTGAAAGAGTGATGAGTTAAAAGAGTGATGAGTTAAAAGAGTGATGAGTTAAGAGAGTGACGAGTTAAAAGAGTGACGAGTTGAAAGAATGATGAGATGAAAGAGTGACGAGTTGAAAGAGTGACGAGTTGAAAGAGTGATGAGATGAAAGAGTGACGAGTTGAAAGAGTGATGAGTTGAAAGAGTGATGAGTTAAAAGAGTGATGAGATGAAAGAGTGACGAGTTGAAAGAGTGATGAGTTGAAAGAGTGATGAGTTAAAAGAGTGATGAGATGAAAGAGTGACGAGTTGAAAGAGTGATGAGTTGAAAGAGTGATGAGTTAAAAGAGTGATGAGTTGAAAGAGTGATGAGTTAAAAGAGTGATGAGTTGAAAGAGTGATGAGTTGAAAGAGTGATGAGTTGAAAGAGTGATGAGTTGAAAGAGTGATGAGTTAAAAGAGTGATGAGTTGAAAGAGTGATGAGTTAAAAGAGTGATGAGTTGAAAGAGTGATGAGTTAAAAGAGTGATGAGTTGAAAGAGTGATGAGTTGAAAGAGTGATGAGTTGAAAGAGTGATGAGATGAAAGAGTGATGAGATGAAAGAGTGACGAGTTAAAGAGTGATGAGTTAAAAGAGTGATGAGTTGAAAGAGTGATGAGTTGAAAGAGTGATGAGATGAAAGAGTGATGAGATGAAAGAGTGACGAGTTGAAAGAGTGATGAGTTAAAAGAGTGCAGCTACAGGTGAGCACGACAGGTGAGGCTGCAGGACTAAGATGGTCTACCTGAGTGAGAGCAACAGAGAGAGGAGGAGGGCTCTGAGGTCCAGCTCTGGACTCTAGAGACCTCCTCTCAGGGGGCTGCTGGCGGCCAGGAGGGAGGGAGTGGACACGCCTGAGGAGAGGAGGAGAGAGGAGGAGAGGAGGAGCGGAGGAGCGGAGGAGCGGAGGAGAGGGGGAGCGGAGGAGAGGAGGAGCGGAGGAGAGAAGGAGAGGAGGAGGGAGGAGCGGAGGAGAGGAGGAGGGGAGGAGCGGAGGAGAGGAGGAGCGGAGGAGAGGAGGAGGTTGGAGCGGAGGAGAGGAGGAGAGGAGGAGCGGAGGAGAGGGGGAGGGAGGGGAGGAGGAGGGGAGGAGCGGAGGAGAGGAGGAGCGGAGGAGCGGAGGGGGGGAGGAGCGGAGGAGAGGAGGAGAGGAGGAGGGAGGAGCGGAGGAGGGGAGGAGCAGAGGGGGGGAGGAGCGGAGGAGAGGAGGAGCGGAGGAGAGGAGGAGAGGAGGAGAGGAGGAGCGGAGGAGAGGAGGAGAGGAGGAGCGGAGGAGCGGAGGAGAGGAGGAGCGGAGGAGAGGAGGAGAGGAGGAGCGGAGGAGCGGAGGAGAGGAGGAGCGGAGGAGAGGAGGAGAGGAGGAGCGGAGGAGAGGAGGAGCGGAGGAGAGGAGGAGAGGAGGAGAGGAGGAGCGGAGGAGAGGGGGATCGGAGGAGAGGAGGAGCGGAGGAGCGTTTGAAAGAAGGAGAGAAGTAGAGGAGGAGGGGAGGAGCGGAGGAGAGGAGGAGGGGAGGAGCGAAGGAGGGGAGGAGAGGAGGAGAGAAGGAGAGGAGGAGGGAGGAGCGGAGGAGAGAAGGAGAGGAGGAGGGAGGAAGGAGGAGCGGAGGAGCGGAGGAGAGGAGGAGCGGAGGAGAGGAGGAGCGGAGGAGGGGAGGAGCGGAGGAGAGGAGGAGGGGAGGAGCGGAGGAGCGGAGGAGGGGAGGAGCGGAGGGGGGAGGAGCGGAGGAGAGGAGGAGAGGAGGAGGGGAGGAGCGGAGGAGGGGAGGAGCGGAGGAGAGGAGGAGCGGAGGAGAGGAGGAGAGGAGGAGCGGAGGAGAGGAGGAGCGGAGGAGAGGAGGAGCGGAGGAGAGGAGGAGAGGAGGAGAGGAGGAGAGGAGGAGCGGAGGAGAGGAGGAGCGGAGGGAGAGGGAGGAGAGGAGGAGAGGAGGAGAGGAGGAGAGAGGGAGCGGAGAGACGGAGGAGAGGAGGAGAGGAGGAGAGGAGGAGAGGAGGAGCGGAGGAGAGGAGGAGAGGAGGAGAGGAGGAGCGGAGGAGAGGAGGAGAGGAGGAGAAGACACGAGAAGGGACACGGGCCGAGAGGTCAGAAGAGAGAAGAGGTCAGAGGTCAGCAGGTGAAGCTGCAGTGGGCGGGAGTGACGCCACGAGCACGCACCTGTCAGGTAACCTGCCGTCTGAGAGTCGGAGATGAACAGGTCGTGCTTCTGGTCCTTGAAGGCGCTCCACACAGAAGACTTGGCCAGGATCTCGTTGACCTGGAACACAAAGGTCATGGTGTCTCAGGGAAGACAACCTGGACCAGAATACTGCACCTGCTCCCCGAACTGAAGACTGCGGGTCATGGACTTGAGGGCTTTGACGATCTGGGCTTTTGTTGCCGAGGGGTTGTCCAGTGTCTCCAGCCCGATCCCTTCCAGAAGCTTGAGGAGGTACGGAACCAGCTCCACCCTGAGAGCCTGGAGAACAAAGAGGTCAAGCCTGGTCTCACCCGAGGCACTCGTCATGTCTGGTCTCACCTGAGCCACTAGTTCTGTCTGCTCCCTCTGGAACATCCTGTTGAGAGCTTCACACGCGTGTCCAGCCATGTCAGGACGGACCTTCATGCCGGTCATCAAGGGTCCGATGGTGTCCAGCGAGGCCACTGATCGCACACACAGCTGCACAGGAAGAGGAAGTAGACGCGTTCTCAGGGTCATGTACGTGATCCTCATGTCTGCGGGTCACACCTCGTTGTCCGACAGCACGTGGATGAGGCGGATGGCGCTCTTGGGCACGGCGTTGTTCCTGTGGTTCAAGGCCGACAGGACGCGAGGTAGGTGACCCAGAGGAGGAACCTGGTCCGCCAGCTGAGCCTGAGTGCTGAAGAGACAGACGGCCGCCGTGGTCACCGTCTCCAGGGCTTCTCCCTGTGGGGTCAGAGAGAGAGAGCGTGGAGGTCAGAGAGGGCGAGAGAGAGAGCGTGATAGGGTGTGTGAGAGAGAGAGAGAGAGAGAGAGAGAGAGAGAGAGAGAGAGAGAGCGAGAGTGTGAGAGAGAGACAGAGAGAGTGTGAGAGAGAGGGCGCGAGAGAGGGCGAGAGAGAGAGAGGGCGAGAGAGAGAGAGACAGAGAGAGTGTGAGAGAGAGGGCGAGAGAGAGGGCGAGAGAGGGGAGAGAGAGAGAGAGAGAGGGCGAGAGAGAGAGGGCGAGAGAGCGAGAGCGAGAGAGAGAGGGCGAGAGAGAGAGGGCGAGAGAGAGAGAGACAGAGAGAGCGAGACAGAGAGAGAGAGGGCGAGAGAGAGAGAGAGAGAGAGAGAGAGAGGGCGAGAGAGAGAGAGAGAGAGAGAGGGCGAAGAGAGAGAGAGGCGAGAGAGCGAGAGAGAGAGAGAGGGCGAGAGAGAGAGAGAGGGCGAGAGAGAGAGGGCGAGAGAGAGAGCGAGAGCGAGAGAGGGCGAGAGAAGAGAGAGAGAGAGGGCGAGAGAGAGAGGGCGAGAGAGCGAGAGAGAGAGAGAGAGGGCGAGAGAGAGAGAGGGCGAGAGAGAGAGAGAGAGAGAGAGAGGGCGAGAGAGAGAGAGGGCGAGAGAGAGAGGGGCGAGAGAGAGAGAGAGAGAGGGCGAGAGAGAGAGGGCGAGGAGAGAGCGAGAGCGAGAGAGAGAGCGAGAGAGAGAGGGAGGGCGAGAGAGAGAGAGAGAGAGAGAGAGGGGCGAGAGAGAGAGAGGGCGAGAGAGAGAGAGAGAGAGGGCGGTCTCGGGCGAGGAACCCTGGAGCTCACGTTAGGGTTGTTCTTCTCCCAGCAGCTCCGTCAGCGTCTCCAGCAGAGACACCAGGAACTCTCGAGGCTTCCTCAACACCCAGCCCGGCTGAGCGATGAAGATGCGCAGGAAGACTCCGCCCACTACGATCTCGCCATGTCCCGCCCCACAGGCCACCGTGAAGTCCTCGGGGAGCTGAGAACAAATCAGAGTTGTTTAGGGCGGAGTCATGAGGATCAATAAATCCATCATACATACATAAATACATCATCCACCTCTCCATCCATCCACCTCTCCATCCATCCATCTCTCCATCCACCTCTCCATCCATCCACCTCTCCATCCATCCATCCATCCATCTCTCCATCCATCCATCCACCTCTCCATCCATCCATCCATCTCTCCATCCATCTCTCCATCTCTCCATCCATCCACCTCTCCATCCATCCATCCATCCATCTCTCCATCCATCTCTCCATCTCTCCATCCATCCACCTCTCCATCCATCCACCCATCCATCTCTCCATCCATCTCTCCATCCATCCATCCATCTCTCCATCCATCCATCTCTCCACCTCTCCATCCATCCACCTCTCCATCCATCCACCTCTCCATCCATCCATCCATCCATCCATCTCTCCACCTCTCCATCCATCCATCTCTCCATCCACCTCTCCACCTCTCCATCCATCCATCCACCTCTCCATCCATCCATCCATCCACCTCTCCATCTCTCCACCTCTCCATCTCTCCACCTCTCCATCCATCCATCCACCTCTCCACCTCTCCATCCATCCACCTCTCCATCCATCTCTCATCCATCCATCCATCCATCTCTCATCCACCTCTCCATCCATCCATCCATCTCTCCACCTCTCCATCCATCTCTCATCCATCCATCCACCTCTTCATCCATCTCTCATCCATCCATCCATCCATCTCTCATCCACCTCTCCATCCATCCATCCATCTCTCCACCTCTCCATCCATCTCTCATCCATCCATCCATCTCTTCATCCATCTCTCATCCATCCATCATCCATCCATCCATCCACCTCTTCATCCATCTCTCATCCATCCATCCATCCATCTCTCATCCACTGACGTATAGAAACAGATCTACGAGACGAACCTTCCAGTTGACGTCAGGATTCTCCTTCTGCTGCTTAAAGTGTCTGAAAAGAGAGACTCAAGGTCAGCAGCAGCTCAGGTGTGTGTGTGGACCTGCTCACGTACTCCAGCATCATCTCGCGCACGGTGGTGGAAACCTTCTCTCTGGACTCGTCGTTCCAGATCAGCTCGGGGTTCTCGTGCGTGCCCTCGAAGATGTGCACGGCCGCCTCCGCGTTGTCCCTCATGGCGTCCATGAAGACAGCGGGCAGGAAGCGGATCATGGTGAGTCGCACCTGCACGGGTCACAACACGGGTCACAACACGGGTCAGACCAGCGGCTCGGACGAGACCAGGCACGTGCGCCGACCTTGGGCCCGACCAGCTTGTCCGAGGTCATCTTGGAGAAGAGCTCGGCGGTCTGCGTGCGGACCTGAGGGTGAGTGCAGTTGCAGAAGAGGTCCAGCAGGTAGATGAGCGCACCTGAGGGACACGAGAGACATGAAGGTGACATGAAGGTGACATGAAGGTGACATGAAGGTGACATGAAGATGACATGAAGGTGACATGAAGGTGACATGAAGATGACATGAAGGTGACATGAAGATGACATGAAGATGACATGAAGGTGACATGAAGGTGACATGAAGGTGACATGAAGGTGACATGAAGGTGACATGAAGGTGACATGAAGATGACATGAAGGTGACATGAAGATGACATGAAGATGACATGAAGGTGACATGAAGGTGACATGAAGATGACATGAAGATGACATGAAGGTGACATGAAGGTGACATGAAGGTGACATGAAGGTGACATGAAGATGACATGAAGGTGACATGAAGGTGACATGAAGGTGACATGAAGGTGACATGAAGGTGACATGAAGATGACATGAAGGTGACATGAAGGTGACATGAAGGTGACATGAAGGTGACATGAAGGTGACATGAAGGTGACATGAAGGTGACATGAAGGTGACATGAGAAGGTGACATGAAGGTGACATGAAGGTGACATGAAAGATGACATGAAGGTGACATGAAGGTGACATGAAGGTGACATGAAGGTGACATGAAGATGACATGAAGATGACATGAAGATGACATGAAGGTGACATGAAGGTGACATGAAGATGACATGAAGATGACATGAAGATGACATGAAGATGACATGAAGATGACATGAAGGTGACATGAAGGTGACATGAAGATGACATGAAGATGACATGAAGATGACATGAAGGTGACATGAAGGTGACATGAAGGTGACATGAAGATGACATGAAGGTGACATGAAGGTGACATGAAGATGACATGAAGATGACATGAAGGTGACATGAAGGTGACATGAAGGTGACATGAAGGTGACATGAAGATGACATGAAGATGACATGAAGGTGACATGAAGATGACATGAAGATGACATGAAGATGACATGAAGGTGACATGAAGGTGACATGAAGGTGACATGAAGGTGACATGAAGGTGACATGAAGGTGACATGAAGATGACATGAAGATGACATGAAGGATGACATGAAGGTGACATGAGTGACATGAAAGGTGACATGAAGGTGACATGAAGATGACATGAAGATGACATGAAGGTGACATGAAGGTGACATGAAGGTGACATGAAGGTGACATGAAGGTGACATGAAGGTGACATGAAGGTGACATGAAGATGACATGAAGATGACATGAAGGTGACATGAAGGTGACATGAAGGTGACATGAAGGTGGGACATGAAGGATGACATGAAGGATGACATGAAGGTGACATGAAGGTGACATGAAGGTGACATGAAGGTGACATGAAGGTGACATGAAGGTGACATGAAGATGACATGAAGGTGACATGAAGGTGACATGAAGATGACATGAAGGTGACATGAAGGTGACATGAAGATGACATGAAGATGACATGAAGGTGACATGAAAGGTGACATGAAGGTGAATGAAGATGACATGAAGGTGACATGAAGGTGACATGAAGGTGACATGAAGGTGACATGAAGGTGACATGAAGGTGACATGAAGGTGACATGAGATGACATGAAGGTGACATGAAGGTAACATGAAGGTGACATGAAGATGACATGAAGGTGACATGAAGTGAATGAAGGTGACAGAAGGTGACATGAAGATGACATGTGGTGACAGAAGGTGACATGAGGTGACATGAAGA
>NC_141821.1:1125000-1191831 GCF_982586985.1 Callionymus lyra | reverse complement strand
GAGAGAGAGAGGGCGAGAGAGAGAGAGGGCGAGAGAGAGAGAGAGAGAGAGAGAGGGCGAGAGAGAGAGAGGGCGAGAGAGAGAGGGCGAGAGAGAGAGAGAGAGAGGGCGAGAGAGAGAGGGCGAGAGAGAGAGAGCGAGAGCGAGAGAGAGAGCGAGAGAGAGAGGGAGGGCGAGAGAGAGAGAGAGAGAGAGAGAGGGCGAGAGAGAGAGAGGGCGAGAGAGAGAGAGAGAGAGAGGGCGGTCTCGGGCGAGGAACCCTGGAGCTCACGTTAGGGTTGTTCTTCTCCAGCAGCTCCGTCAGCGTCTCCAGCAGAGACACCAGGAACTCTCGAGGCTTCCTCAACACCCAGCCCGGCTGAGCGATGAAGATGCGCAGGAAGACTCCGCCCACTACGATCTCGCCATGTCCCGCCCCACAGGCCACCGTGAAGTCCTCGGGGAGCTGAGAACAAATCAGAGTTGTTTAGGGCGGAGTCATGAGGATCAATAAATCCATCATACATACATAAATACATCATCCACCTCTCCATCCATCCACCTCTCCATCCATCCATCTCTCCATCCACCTCTCCATCCATCCACCTCTCCATCCATCCATCCATCCATCTCTCCATCCATCCATCCACCTCTCCATCCATCCATCCATCTCTCCATCCATCTCTCCATCTCTCCATCCATCCACCTCTCCATCCATCCATCCATCCATCTCTCCATCCATCTCTCCATCTCTCCATCCATCCACCTCTCCATCCATCCACCCATCCATCTCTCCATCCATCTCTCCATCCATCCATCCATCTCTCCATCCATCCATCTCTCCACCTCTCCATCCATCCACCTCTCCATCCATCCACCTCTCCATCCATCCATCCATCCATCCATCTCTCCACCTCTCCATCCATCCATCTCTCCATCCACCTCTCCACCTCTCCATCCATCCATCCACCTCTCCATCCATCCATCCATCCACCTCTCCATCTCTCCACCTCTCCATCTCTCCACCTCTCCATCCATCCATCCACCTCTCCACCTCTCCATCCATCCACCTCTCCATCCATCTCTCATCCATCCATCCATCCATCTCTCATCCACCTCTCCATCCATCCATCCATCTCTCCACCTCTCCATCCATCTCTCATCCATCCATCCACCTCTTCATCCATCTCTCATCCATCCATCCATCCATCTCTCATCCACCTCTCCATCCATCCATCCATCTCTCCACCTCTCCATCCATCTCTCATCCATCCATCCATCTCTTCATCCATCTCTCATCCATCCATCATCCATCCATCCATCCACCTCTTCATCCATCTCTCATCCATCCATCCATCCATCTCTCATCCACTGACGTATAGAAACAGATCTACGAGACGAACCTTCCAGTTGACGTCAGGATTCTCCTTCTGCTGCTTAAAGTGTCTGAAAAGAGAGACTCAAGGTCAGCAGCAGCTCAGGTGTGTGTGTGGACCTGCTCACGTACTCCAGCATCATCTCGCGCACGGTGGTGGAAACCTTCTCTCTGGACTCGTCGTTCCAGATCAGCTCGGGGTTCTCGTGCGTGCCCTCGAAGATGTGCACGGCCGCCTCCGCGTTGTCCCTCATGGCGTCCATGAAGACAGCGGGCAGGAAGCGGATCATGGTGAGTCGCACCTGCACGGGTCACAACACGGGTCACAACACGGGTCAGACCAGCGGCTCGGACGAGACCAGGCACGTGCGCCGACCTTGGGCCCGACCAGCTTGTCCGAGGTCATCTTGGAGAAGAGCTCGGCGGTCTGCGTGCGGACCTGAGGGTGAGTGCAGTTGCAGAAGAGGTCCAGCAGGTAGATGAGCGCACCTGAGGGACACGAGAGACATGAAGGTGACATGAAGGTGACATGAAGGTGACATGAAGGTGACATGAAGATGACATGAAGGTGACATGAAGGTGACATGAAGATGACATGAAGGTGACATGAAGGTGACATGAAGATGACATGAAGGTGACATGAAGGTGACATGAAGGTGACATGAAGGTGACATGAAGGTGACATGAAGGTGACATGAAGATGACATGAAGGTGACATGAAGATGACATGAAGATGACATGAAGGTGACATGAAGGTGACATGAAGATGACATGAAGATGACATGAAGGTGACATGAAGGTGACATGAAGGTGACATGAAGGTGACATGAAGATGACATGAAGGTGACATGAAGGTGACATGAAGGTGACATGAAGGTGACATGAAGATGACATGAAGATGACATGAAGGTGACATGAAGGTGACATGAAGGTGACATGAAGGTGACATGAAGATGACATGAAGGTGACATGAAGGTGACATGAAGGTGACATGAAGGTGACATGAAGGTGACATGAAGATGACATGAAGGTGACATGAAGATGACATGAAGATGACATGAAGGTGACATGAAGATGACATGAAGATGACATGAAGATGACATGAAGGTGACATGAAGGTGACATGAAGGTGACATGAAGGTGACATGAAGGTGACATGAAGATGACATGAAGATGACATGAAGGTGACATGAAGGTGACATGAAGATGACATGAAGGTGACATGAAGGTGACATGAAGGTGACATGAAGGTGACATGAAGGTGACATGAAGATGACATGAAGGTGACATGAAGGTGACATGAAGATGACATGAAGATGACATGAAGATGACATGAAGATGACATGAAGGTGACATGAAGGTGACATGAAGGTGACATGAAGATGACATGAAGATGACATGAAGATGACATGAAATGACATGAAGATGACATGAAGATGTCATGAAGATGACATGAAGATGTCATGAAGATGACATGAAGGTGACATGAAGGTGACATGAAGATGACATGAAGATGACATGAAGATGTCATGAAGGTGACATGAAGGTGACATGAAGGTGACATGAAGGTGACATGAAGATGACATGAAGGTGACATGAAGGTGACATGAAGGATGACATGAAGGTGACATGAAGGTGACATGAAGGTGACATGAAGATGACATGAAGATGACATGAAGATGTCATGAAGGTGACATGAAGGTGACATGAAGGTGACATGAAGGTGACATGAAGATGACATGAAGGTGACATGAAGGTGACATGAAGGATGACATGAAGGTGACATGAAGGTGACATGAAGGTGACATGAAGATGACATGAAGATGACATGAAGGTGACATGAAGATGACATGAAGATGACATGAAGGTGACATGAAGGTGACATGAAGGTGACATGAAGGTGACATGAAGGTGACATGAAGGTGACATGAAGGTGACATGAAGATGACATGAAGATGACATGAAGGTGACATGAAGGTGACATGAAGGTGACATGAAGGTGACATGAAGGTGACATGAAGATGACATGAAGATGACATGAAGGTGACATGAAGGTGACATGAAGGTGACATGAAGATGACATGAAGGTGACATGAAGGTGACATGAAGGTGACATGAAGGTGACATGAAGATGACATGAAGGTGACATGAAGGTGACATGAAGGTGACATGAAGATGACATGAAGATGACATGAAGATGTCATGAAGGTGACATGAAGGTGACATGAAGGTGACATGAAGGTGACATGAAGATGACATGAAGGTGACATGAAGGTGACATGAAGGATGACATGAAGGTGACATGAAGGTGACATGAAGGTGACATGAAGGTGACATGAAGATGACATGAAGATGACATGAAGGTGACATGAAGATGACATGAAGATGACATGAAGGTGACATGAAGATGACATGAAGATGACATGAAGATGACATGAAGATGACATGAAGATGACATGAAGATGACATGAAGGTGACATGAAGATGACATGAAGGTGACATGAAGATGACATGAAGATGACATGAAATGACATGAAGATGACATGAAGATGACATGAAGATGACATGAAGATGACATGAAGATGACATGAAGATGACATGAAGGTGACATGAAGGTGACATGAAGGTGACATGAAGATGACATGAAGATGACATGAAGATGACATGAAGATGACATGAAGATGACATGAAGATGACATGAAGGTGACATGAAGGTGACATGAAGGTGACATGAAGATGACATGAAGATGACATGAAGATGACATGAAATGACATGAAGATGACATGAAGATGACATGAAGATGACATGAAGATGACATGAAGATGACATGAAGATGACATGAAGGTGACATGAAGGTGACATGAAGATGACATGAAGATGACATGAAGGTGACATGAAGGTGACATGAAGGTGACATGAAGGTGACATGAAGATGACATGAAGATGACATGAAGGTGACATGAAGGTGACATGAAGGTGACATGAAGGTGACATGAAGATGACATGAAGGTGACATGAAGGTGACATGAAGGTGACATGAAGGTGACATGAAGATGACATGAAGGTGACATGAAGGTGACATGAAGATGACATGAAGGTGACATGAAGATGACATGAAGATGACATGAAGGTGACATGAAGGTGACATGAAGGTGACATGAAGGTGACATGAAGGTGACATGAAGATGACATGAAGGTGACATGAAGATGACATGAAGATGACATGAAGGTGACATGAAGATGACATGAAGGTGACATGAAGGTGACATGAAGATGACATGAAGGTGACATGAAGGTGACATGAAGGTGACATGAAGATGACATGAAGATGACATGAAGGTGACATGAAGGTGACATGAAGGTGACATGAAGGTGACATGAAGGTGACATGAAGATGACATGAAGATGACATGAAGGTGACATGAAGATGACATGAAGGTGACATGAAGATGACATGAAGGTGACATGAAGGTGACATGAAGGTGACATGAAGATGACATGAAGATGACATGAAGGTGACATGAAGATGACATGAAGATGACATGAAGGTGACATGAAGATGACATGAAGGTGACATGAAGGTGACATGAAGATGACATGAAGGTGACATGAAGGTGACATGAAGGTGACATGAAGGTGACATGAAGATGACATGAAGGTGACATGAAGGTGACATGAAGGTGACATGAAGATGACATGAAGATGACATGAAGATGTCATGAAGGTGACATGAAGGTGACATGAAGGTGACATGAAGGTGACATGAAGATGACATGAAGGTGACATGAAGGTGACATGAAGGATGACATGAAGGTGACATGAAGGTGACATGAAGGTGACATGAAGGTGACATGAAGATGACATGAAGATGACATGAAGGTGACATGAAGATGACATGAAGATGACATGAAGGTGACATGAAGATGACATGAAGATGACATGAAGATGACATGAAGATGACATGAAGATGACATGAAGGTGACATGAAGATGACATGAAGGTGACATGAAGATGACATGAAGATGACATGAAATGACATGAAGATGACATGAAGATGACATGAAGATGACATGAAGATGACATGAAGATGACATGAAGGTGACATGAAGGTGACATGAAGGTGACATGAAGGTGACATGAAGATGACATGAAGATGACATGAAGATGACATGAAGATGACATGAAGATGACATGAAGATGACATGAAGATGACATGAAGATGACATGAAGGTGACATGAAGATGACATGAAGATGACATGAAGGTGACATGAAGGTGACATGAAGGTGACATGAAGGTGACATGAAGGTGACATGAAGATGACATGAAGATGACATGAAGGTGACATGAAGGTGACATGAAGGTGACATGAAGGTGACATGAAGATGACATGAAGGTGACATGAAGGTGACATGAAGGTGACATGAAGATGACATGAAGGTGACATGAAGGTGACATGAAGATGACATGAAGGTGACATGAAGATGACATGAAGATGACATGAAGGTGACATGAAGGTGACATGAAGGTGACATGAAGGTGACATGAAGGTGACATGAAGATGACATGAAGGTGACATGAAGATGACATGAAGATGACATGAAGGTGACATGAAGATGACATGAAGGTGACATGAAGGTGACATGAAGATGACATGAAGGTGACATGAAGGTGACATGAAGGTGACATGAAGATGACATGAAGATGACATGAAGGTGACATGAAGGTGACATGAAGGTGACATGAAGGTGACATGAAGGTGACATGAAGATGACATGAAGATGACATGAAGGTGACATGAAGATGACATGAAGGTGACATGAAGGTGACATGAAGGTGACATGAAGGTGACATGAAGGTGACATGAAGGTGACATGAAGATGACATGAAGATGACATGAAGATGACATGAAGGTGACATGAAGGTGACATGAAGGTGACATGAAGGTGACATGAAGGTGACATGAAGGTGACATGAAGGTGACATAAAGATGACATGAAGATGACATGAAGGTGACATGAAGGTGACATGAAGATGACATGAAGATGACATGAAGGTGACATGAAGGTGACATGAAGGTGACATGAAGATGACATGAAGATGACATGAAGATGACATGAAGATGACATGAAGATGACATGAAGGTGACATGAAGATGACATGAAGGTGACATGAAGATGACATGAAGGTGACATGAAGGTGACATGAAGATGACATGAAGATGACATGAAGGTGACATGAAGGTGACATGAAGATGACATGAAGGTGACATGAAGGTGACATGAAGATGACATGAAGGTGACATGAAGATGACATGAAGATGACATGAAGATGACATGAAGGTGACATGAAGGTGACATGAAGATGACATGAAGATGACATGAAGGTGACATGAAGGTGACATGAAGGTGACATGAAGATGACATGAAGATGATGAAGATGACATGAAGATGACATGAAGATGACATGAAGGTGACATGAAGGTGACATGAAGATGACATGAATATGACATGAAGATGACATGAAGATGACATGAAGGTGACATGAAGGTGACATGAAGATGACATGAAGATGACATGAAGATGACATGAAGGTGACATGAAGGTGACATGAAGGTGACATGAAGATGACATGAAGATGACATGAAGGTGACATGAAGATGACATGAAGGTGACATGAAGGTGACATGAAGGTGACATGAAGGTGACATGAAGATGACATGAAGGTGACATGAAGATGACATGAAGGTGACATGAAGATGACATGAAGGTGACATGAACGTGACATGAAGGTGACATGAAGGTGACATGAAGGTGACATGAAGGTGACATGAAGGTGACATGAAGATGACATGAAGGTGACATGAAGGTGACATGAAGGTGACATGAAGGTGACATGAAGATGACATGAAGATGACATGAAGGTGACATGAAGATGACATGAAGATGACATGAAGATGACATGAAGATGACATGAAGGTGACATGAAGGTGACATGAAGGTGACATGAAGGTGACATGAAGGTGACATGAAGATGACATGAAGGTGACATGAAGGTGACATGAAGGTGACATGAAGGTGACATGAAGGTGACATGAAGATGACATGAAGATGACATGAAGGTGACATGAAGGTGACATGAAGGTGACATGAAGATGACATGAAGGTGACATGAAGGTGACATGAAGGTGACATGAAGATGACATGAAGATGACATGAAGATGACATGAAGGTGACATGAAGATGACATGAAGATGACATGAAGATGACATGAAGATGACATGAAGATGACATGAAGGTGACATGAAGATGACATGAAGGTGACATGAAGGTGACATGAAGGTGACATGAAGGTGACATGAAGGTGACATGAAGGTGACATGAAGGTGACATGAAGGTGACATGAAGGTGACATGAAGGTGACATGAAGATGACATGAAGGTGACATGAAGGTGACATGAAGATGACATGAAGATGACATGAAGATGACATGAAGGTGACATGAAGGTGACATGAAGGTGACATGAAGATGACATGAAGATGACATGAAGATGACATGAAGATGAACTGAAGATGACATGAAGGTGACATGAAGATGACATGAAGATGACATGAAGATGACATGAAGATGACATGAAGGTGACATGAAGGTGACATGAAGGTGACATGAAGGTGACATGAAGGTGACATGAAGGTGACATGAAGGTGACATGAAGGTGACATGAAGGTGACATGAAGGTGACATGAAGGTGACATGAAGGTGACATGAAGGTGACATGAAGATGACATGAAGGTGACATGAAGGTGACATGAAGATGACATGAAGATGACATGAAGATGACATGAAGGTGACATGAAGGTGACATGAAGGTGACATGAAGATGACATGAAGATGACATGAAGATGACATGAAGATGAACTGAAGATGACATGAAGGTGACATGAAGATGACATGAAGATGACATGAAGGTGACATGAAGGTGACATGAAGGTGACATGAAGATGACATGAAGATGACATGAAGGTGACATGAAGATGACATGAAGGTGACATGAAGATGACATGAAGATGACATGAAGATGACATGAAGATGACATGAAGATGACATGAAGATGACATGAAGGTGACATGAAGATGACATGAAGATGACATGAAGATGACATGAAGATGACATGAAATGACATGAAGATGACATGAAGATGACATGAAGATGACATGAAGATGACACTCACCTTTGGCCATCGCTTCTTTGATGATCTTCGTGTTGGACGTCAGAGCATACAGAGTCTCCAGCACCATCTGGCGGCCTGAAAGAGGAACTGCATCTTCACTGCTGCTTTTTATACAACGTGATTCTTTCAAGTTCTGACGTCATTTTCTCTTGGACTACGATAATATTTTCATTTATAACAGAAGTCACGATATACATTAAACATTAAAATGTAAACAACCGGTTACATATGAAATTCATTGACATTATAACGAATATAACAATAATACTGATCACATTAACATTTATAATGTTATTTACCGTTTCTTAACTAACTTTATTCTGAAGATATCTGACGTGTTATATATAACTATTAATATGTAAAACATTATTTAACAACATGTGACTACATTATGATGGCAATGTATCAATATAGAAAAAAACCTCTCAACTGTAAACATGAAATTATATATTTGATCTTTCAATATTATCAGATTATATCATCAAGTACAGTAGAGTACAGTAGAGAACAGTAGAGTACAGTAGAGTACAGTAGAGAACAGTAGAGAACAGTAGAGTACAGTAGAGAACAGTAGAGTACAGTAGAGTACAGTAGAGAACAGTAGAGAACAGTAGAGTACAGTAGAGTACAGTAGAGAACAGTAGAGTACAGTAGAGTACAGTAGAGTACAGTGTGTGCAGGTGTTTCAACGATCACGACCTTTAACCTTCAGGAGTCTTAGTGTCATCAGTGGTGTGTCTGGTGTTGAAACATCACTGGTTCAACTGTACATGTTAACCTGATGGTTAACCACCCCTGGACTAGTACCTTCATATTTTGAGTGTTTGAAGCAGATGTATTAGTTTAGTCAAGTACCATTAACAGACTATTAAATTATATTAATATATTATAAAATAATAATACATGATTTAACTTTTATCTATAACATTTTATCCATAATTACTCTCACATGGACGTAATAATGTGTTTAAAGCAGATGTTTCATCAAAAATGTAACTTTATATATAAAAAGATGAAAAGATAATAAAGTATAATAACTCAGGTGAGTCAGAACCAAAGGTGTGACTCACTGGAGGGCAGCGAGTGCAGCAGCAGCAGCAGGTTGGACAGAACCAGAGACTCGGCGATGTTGCTCACACACTCCTGGTTGGACGTCACCGTGTTAACCACCTACGACACAACCAAGGGTTAAACGTGTCCAGAGGCAGCCGACGCCGACGAAGGTGAAGAACCTCCAGAACCAGCTGCTGCACCCGGCCGGCACCGTGGACCCGCAGCAGGGAGAAGAGCAGCTTGAAGTGTCCGACGCACTCCGTCTCCGAACCTGATCCAGAAGAGACGGTTGAGTCACTTTCAAAGACACTTCGGCGACGGCGTCTCACTGGGGTTGTTCTTGATGACGTTGCGAAGAGCCTCCAGCGCCATCTCGGCGAAGCGCAGCCTCTCGGCGTGTTGCTGCGACTCCACCTTGCTGCTCTGACTCATGGCCAGCAGGGTGTGCAGGTACTGCGCCTGAGAGCCCACGTAGTCCAGCAGGCTGGCGGCGAAGGCTTTGGGGAACTTCAGAGGACGAACCGTGAGAGACGAACCGTGAGAGACGAACCGTGAGAGACGAACGGTGAGAGACGGACTCGCGACCAGAGCTCCGGTTCAAACTCACCTCCAGGGGAAACGTCGGCTGCTCGTTGTAGACGCGCACGAAGATCTCGCCGACGATCAGTTCCTTGCTGTGGTCGCTGAAGACGAACTCTGCCCCGAAGCTCTTGTCGTTCTCGCCCTGAGACCCCGAGACACACAACACACTTCAGACGCACAACTGTACGTTCTGTAACAACCTTCTCACTGCATCACCAACAAATAAATATACTGAAGGATGTTGTTGTGCTTTATGTACTGATTTTAAATCTATCACGTTTGTTTTATTTCTTACATGAAGCACCTTGAGAATATTTCACCTTTCAAACATTTAAATACAATATTATACACACGTTTACATATACTGTGATTCTGTAGGAGCAGAACCAGTGATTTGTTCTGTGATACTTCACCTGTAGTGATACAACATATATGTAGGAACCACATGCAGTGGATGTTCAGCCCGGACGGATAAGAAGGCGACGCTCAGGTGTGACTAACAACAGTGAATATATTTACACGTAAACAAATCTGCGGCAGTGAGTGAGGAACGTTCATCGTGACTAGAGTGGAGAAGTCCAAGTCTCTTCTGTCTTCAGGGGTGAATCATCTCCGAACGTTCCATCAAACTCACCCTCTTGATGTTTCCCTCCTGCTGCTGCTCCAGGAACTCCATCAGCTCCGCTCGCGTCCCGTTGTTCCAGATGAGATACGGGTTCTCAGAGTTACTGTTGAGCAGCTTCAGCACCTGAACATCAGCAGGTGTGTTGGTTGTGTTTTCATCAGTGACCACAAGATCATCACACGTTTGGACTTCATAGTTCAGGTGGAACATGTTTGTAAAATAACACATTGAATTAGAAAAGTGCAACCATACAAACATGAGTAAAAAGTTAAACAACAAATCATAAAGTATATATATATATATATATATATATATATATATATATATATATACACACACATATATACATCATTTACTGGTATCATTTATTTGATCTCAAGCCTCTACAGTATAAAACTAAATATATAAAAACACTCTAAAGGCTCCATATAATGGAAATATATATCAGTGTCATAAGAATATTGAATCATTGAATAATTTACTTTTTTAAAGAATTGAATAATTGTTCTAATAATTGAATTTAATAATTTCTGCCACTTCCAGGTGTGAGGAGGAGATCCCTCAGGAGATCCTCAGGAGAACCCTCACGAGATCCCTCAGGAGAACCCTCACGAGATCCCTCAGGAGATCCCTCAGGAGAACCCTCACGAGATCCCTCAGGAGATCCCTCAGGAGAACCCTCACGAGATCCCTCAGGAGATCCCTAAGGAGATCCCTCAGGAGAACCCTCAGGAGATCCCTCAGGAGAACCCTCACGAGATCCCTCAGGAGATCCCTCAGGAGAACCCTCGGGAGATCCCTCGGGAGATCCCTCAGGAGATCCCTCAGGAGAACCCTCAGGAGATCCCTCAGGAGAACCCTCAGGAGATCCCTCAGGAGATCCCTCAGGAGATCCCTCAGGAGAACCCTCACAAGATCCCTCACAAGATCCCTCAGGAGATCCCTCAGGAGAACCCTCACGAGATCCCTCAGGAGATCCCTCAGGAGAACCCTCAGGAGATCCCTCAGGAGAACCCTCAGGAGATCCCTCAGGAGAACCCTCACGAGATCCCTCAGGAGATCCCTCACGAGATCCCTCAGGAGAACCCTCAGGAGAACCCTCAGGAGAACCCTCAGGAGATCCCTCACAAGATCCCTCAGGAGATCCCTCAGGAGATCCCTCAGGAGAACCCTCAGGAGAACCCTCAGGAGATCCCTCAGGAGATCCCTCAGGAGAACCCTCAGGAGATCCCTCACGAGATCCCTCAGGAGAACCCTCAGGAGATCCCTCACGAGATCCCTCAGGAGAACCCTCAGGAGATCCCTCAGGAGAACCCTCACGAGATCCCTCAGGAGATCCCTCAGGAGAACCCTCAGGAGAACCCTCAGGAGATCCCTCAGGAGAACCCTCACGAGATCCCTCAGGAGAACCCTCAGGAGATCCCTCACGAGATCCCTCAGGAGAACCCTCAGGAGAACCCTCAGGAGATCCCTCAGGAGATCCCTCACGAGATCCCTCAGGAGATCCCTCAGGAGATCCCTCAGGAGAACCCTCAGGAGAACCCTCAGGAGAACCCTCAGGAGATCCCTCAGGAGATCCCTCAGGAGAACCCTCAGGAGATCCCTCACGAGATCCCTCAGGAGAACCCTCAGGAGATCCCTCACGAGATCCCTCAGGAGAACCCTCAGGAGATCCCTCAGGAGATCCCTCAGGAGAACCCTCAGGAGATCCCTCACGAGATCCCTCAGGAGAACCCTCAGGAGATCCCTCAGGAGAACCCTCAGGAGATCCCTCAGGAGTTCCCTCAGGAGAACCCTCAGGAGAACATCCTCACCAGGAGCAGGTGTTGTAAGGAGGTCACACACACAACTGAGTCACTTTCATTTTGAGTGTGAACCCAGACCTGCATGGATCCATACGTTTGATCTCCACTGATCGGTTTTGTGATGCTGACGTCAGCACATTCAAAGTACTTGATACCAATATTTCCTTCAGAACGAGGGTGTGTAGTTGTGTTCCCGTCTGGAGCAGTGTCGTAGGAAAGTGTCACATGATCAGCTCCAAGTTAGATCAGCAGCTCTGAGCTCAGTTGCTTGAGTCTGACTCTATTAAACAACATTTATATTGAATTTAAAAGACGTTTCATTGAAAATCATCGAATCTAGAACATTAACATTAACACACACACACACACACACGCACACACACACACACACACACACTGACCTCCGCTGAAGACACACTTCCCAGCTTCCTGGAGATGTACGGCGTCAACATGGCGGAGACGCTCTTGCGTACGGTGGGGTTCTCCGGCGGCGTCCCCTCCACGCCGTTGGTCTCCGACACGTGGTTGGTTCCGTCCGGACCGGGCTGGCTGTAGCCTCCGAGGCGACTGAGCGACACCAGGCTGAGCTTGGCCAGGCTGTTGGCCACCTCCTGCTGGTTGGTCTCCTGGCTGGTGTGGACGCCGCTCTCCTCCAGGGTGTAGTCGTAGTTGAAGAGGTTGACCAGCAGGTGCCAGAGCACGCCGGCGTGGTACAGGTGCGTCTGCAGGAAGAAGTCCACGGCGAAGGAGCTCACGCACGCCACGGCCAGAGCCGCCGTCTTTGGTAAACCCTTCGAAGTCAAAGGTCAGGTTTCAACAAAACACTGGTGATGAACGAGCAAAAGTCAATGTTCAAGCCACACAAGAAACCATGGTCACACATCAGAGGATCACAGTGTGGCTGAAGAAACTAGATCCCTTCAGGGTCACATTGAACGCGTCACCATAAGTCGGCGCTCGTTCCTCCCTCGTCTTGACGGCCCCTCACAACAAAAAACATCAACATTCCACCAAAATATCTATAAAGCTTTTGTGAAAAAATAAACTGCTAAAAAGTTCCTGAAGAAACGACTTAAAGTGGATTTTAGATCCAATGACACGTTCAAAATAAAACTGAAACATTTTCCACACGTTCTACTCTGACTCACTACAAACAGTCAATTGTACATTTGGCCCCCGGGGGCCACACTTTACCCAGGTCCATGTAGAGCCAAGAAAACTAACATTTCTCACCACTTTTGGAAAATTTACAGACTTAAAAAGGGTAATTACTGTCCTACAGTATCACTATACATCAATATATATCACTATACATCCCTATACATCACTATACATCCCTATGCATCCCTATACATCCCTATACATCCCTATACATCACTATACATCCCTATACATCAATATATATCACTATACATCCCTATACATCCCTATGCATCCCTATGCATCGCTATGCATCGCTATGCATCGCTATGCATCGCTATGCATCGCTATGCATCGCTATGCATCGCTATGCATCCCTATACATCACTATACATCCCTATCCATCACTATGCATCCCTATGCATCCCTATGCATCGCTATGCATCCCTATGCATCCCTATGCATCGCTATGCATCCCTATGCATCCCTATGCATCATTATACATCCCTATGCATCACTATGCATCCCTATGCATCGCTATACATCACTATGCATCCCTATGCATCACTATACATCCCTATGCATCCCTATGCATCGCTATGCATCGCTATGCATCGCTATGCATCCCTATGCATCGCTATGCATCCCTATGCATCCCTATGCATCCCTATGCATCCCTATGCATCCCTATGCATCACTATGCATCCCTATGCATCCCTATGCATCCCTATGCATCGCTATGCATCCCTATGCATCCCTATGCATCCCTATGCATCGCTATGCATCCCTATGCATCACTATGCATCCCTATGCATCACTATGCATCCCTATGCATCCCTATACATCCCTATGCATCCCTATGCATCGCTATGCATCCCTATGCATCCCTATGCATCGCTATGCATCCCTATGCATCCCCTATGCATCACTATGCATCCCTATGCATCGCTATGCATCCCTATGCATCCCTATGCATCCCTATGCATCCCTATGCATCACTATGCATCACTATGTATCCCTATACATCCCTATGCATCACTATGCATCCCTATGCATCGCTATGCATCCCTATGCATCGCTATGCATCCCTATGCATCCCTATGCATCGCTATGCATCGCTATGCATCCCTATGCATCCCTATGCATCGCTATGCATCCCTATGCATCCCTATGCATCACTATGCATCCCTATACATCACTATACATCACTATACATCAGTATACATCCCTATACATCCCTATACATCCCTATACATCCCTATACATCCCTATACATCCCTATACATCCCTATACATCACTATACATCACTATACATCCCTATACATCACTATACCTCCCTATACATCACTATACATCCCTATACATCCCTATACATCACTATACATCCCTATACATCACTATACATCCCTATACATCCCTATACATCCCTATACATCCCTATACATCCCTATACATCCCTATACATCCCTATACATCCCTATACATCACTATACATCCCTATACATCCCTATACATCCCTATACATCACTATACATACCTATACATCCCTATACATCCCTATACATCCCTATACATCCCTATACATCACTATACATCCCTATACATCCCTATACATCCCTATACATCACTATACATCACTATACATCCCTATACATCACTATGCATCCCTATACATCACTATGCATCCCTATGCATCCCTATGCATCCCTATGCATCCCTATACATCACTATACATCACTATACCTCCCTATACATACCTATACATACCTATACATCCCTATACATCACTATACATCCCTATACATCCCTATGCATCCCTATGCATCCCTATGCATCCCTATGCATCCCTATGCATCCCTATGCATCCCTATGCATCCCTATACATCACTATACATCCCTATACATCACTATACATCACTATACCTCCCTATACATACCTATACATACCTATACATCCCTATACATCCCTATACATCCCTATACATCCCTATACATCACTATACATCCCTATACATCACTATACATCACTATACATCCCTATACATCCCTATACATCACTATACATCCCTATACATCCCTATACATCCCTATACATCACTATACATCACTATACATCACTATACATCCCTATACATCACTATACATCCCTATACATCCCTATACATCACTATACATCACTATACATCCCTATACATCACTATACATCCCTATACATCACTATACATCCCTATACATCGCTATACATCCCTATACATCCCTATACATCACTATACATCCCTATACATCACTATACATCCCTATACATCCCTATACATCACTATACATCCCTATACATGAGTCACAAACATGACATCACTTCAGGTTCTTCTCTAGAGTCACAAACATGACGTCACTTCAGGTTCTACTCTAGAGTCACAAACATGACGTCACTTCAGGTTCTTCTCTAGAGTCACAAACATGATATCACTTCAGGTTCTTCTCTAGAGTCACAAACATGACGTCACTTCAGGTTCTTCTCTAGAGTCACAAACATGACGTCACTTCAGGTTCTTCTCTAGAGTCACAAACATGACGTCACTTCAGGTTCTTCTCTAGAGTCACAAACATGACGTCACTTCAGGTTCTTCTCTAGAGTCACAAACATGAAGTCACTTCAGGTTCTTCTCTAGAGTCACAAACATGACGTCACTTCAGGTTCTTCTCTAGAGTCACAAACATGACGTCACTTCAGGTTCTTCTCTAGAGTCACAAACATGACGTCACTTCAGGTTCTTCTCTAGAGTCACACACATGATGTCACTTCAGGTTCTTCTCTAGAGTCACAAACATGACGTCACTTCAGGTTCTTCTCTAGAGTCACAAACATGACGTCACTTCAGGTTCTTCTCTAGAGTCACAAACATGACGTCACTTCAGGTTCTTCTCTAGAGTCACAAACATGATGTCACTTCAGGTTCTTCTCTAGAGTCACAAACATGAAGTCACTTCAGGTTCTTCTCTAGAGTCACAAACATGACGTCACTTCAGGTTCTTCTCTAGAGTCACAAACATGAAGTCACTTCAGGTTCTTCTCTAGAGTCACAAACATGACGTCACTTCAGGTTCTTCTCTAGAGTCACAAACATGACGTCACTTCAGGTTCTTCTCTAGAGTCACAAACATGATGTCACTTCAGGTTCTTCTCTAGAGTCACAAACATGACGTCACTTCAGGTTCTACTCTAGAGTCACAAACATGACGTCACTTCAGGTTCTTCTCTAGAGTCACAAACATGACGTCACTTCAGGTTCTTCTCTAGAGTCACAAACATGACGTCACTTCAGGTTCTTCTCTAGAGTCACAAACATGATGTCACTTCAGGTTCTTCTCTAGAGTCACAAACATGACGTCACTTCAGGTTCTTCTCTAGAGTCACAAACATGATGTCACTTCAGGTTCTTCTCTAGAGTCACAAACATGACGTCACTTCAGGTTCTTCTCTAGAGTCACAAACATGATGTCACTTCAGGTTCTTCTCTAGAGTCACAAACATGAAGTCACTTCAGGTTCTTCTCTAGAGTCACAAACATGATGTCACTTCAGGTTCTTCTCTAGAGTCACAAACATGATGTCACTTCAGGTTCTTCTCTAGAGTCACAAACATGATGTCACTTCAGGTTCTTCTCTAGAGTCACAAACATGATGTCACTTCAGGTTCTTCTCTAGAGTCACAAACATGAAGTCACTTCAGGTTCTTCTCTAGAGTCACAAACATGAAGTCACTTCAGGTTCTTCTCTAGAGTCACAAACATGACGTCACTTCAGGTTCTTCTCTAGAGTCACAAACATGATGTCACTTCAGGTTCTTCTCTAGAGTCACAAACATGACGTCACTTCAGGTTCTTCTCTAGAGTCACAAACATGACGTCACTTCAGGTTCTTCTCTAGAGTCACAAACATGACGTCACTTCAGGTTCTTCTCTAGAGTCACAAACATGATGTCACTTCAGGTTCTTCTCTAGAGTCACAAACATGATGTCACTTCAGGTTCTTCTCTAGAGTCACAAACATGACGTCACTTCCATCATAGTTAAGCTGCAGCTTCAATGAAAGCAACAAATGCTGGTTTTCCTCATGATCACGTGATCGAGGAAACATCCTTAAAACACTTGTATTAATACAACATCACATGATGACCATTTGTAAATGACCTTTATCTCAGGAATATAATAAGAATACAATAAGAATATAATAAGAATGTAATAAGAATATAATAAGAATGTAATAAGAATATAATAAGAATATAATAAGAATGTAATAAGAATACAATAAGAATATAATAAGAATGTAATAAGAATATAATAAGAATATAATAAGAATATAATAAGAATGTAATAAGAATATAATAAGAATGTAATAAGAATATAATAAGAATATAATAAGAATAATCTGAAACCAAACACGTTAACCAGGTGAAGGTGAAACACATTCTAATGACGTCAGAGACGATGATGACGTGAAGTTACTGGGTAACAGTTTTATTCTCTAAACTTCATCTAAAGATGTTTTAAAATGTATATAATCCACTGGTCGCCTCTGTTGATGCAGTATTGTTGTTAATAACCGTGTGTGTCAAATATAAACATTTACACCAACATCTGAACTCATTTACAAAAGTGAGATTCATGTCAGACATGTTTAAAATTAACAAATATAAACGTTTAGTTTGAATTCATGTTTAAATATATATAGTTGATATGTTTTTAATGTATTTATACTATAAATACATTAAAACATATATCAACTATATATATTACTGTGTTAGAGTCATTTTGTGTCATTTTGGTTGGTGGTGTGCAGGATCATGTAAAAAATGTGCCGCGGCTCAAAAAAGGGTGAAAATCACTGCTTTGTGTTACTAGACTTGGATCCACAGTGTTCTGTGTGTACTTACTATAGTGAAGTAGCAACAAACAGTGTGTATTTACTACATTGAAGCAGCGTGATGGCAACGAACAGCCTCACCTTGCCGTAGAACAGGATGTGACAGAGGTCTCTGATGATGTTCGGCAGCTCGATGATCTTCTCTCGACACTCTTCGAACTGAGCCGCGACGCTGTAGCACCTGCAGACGTGCCCGCACACCTGTGCACAGAGAGGCTCGTCAACACGCTCCAGGTGAGGCTCGCACCTGAGTCTACCTGCACCGCCATGTCGTCGGCTTTACTGGACGCCGTCAGGACGCCGACGCAGCGAGACAGCGCCTCCAGCAGGATCTGAGGAGACGGTTCAAGGTTAGCGAAGGTCACGGTGGGCGGGCGAGGATGGCGAGAACGACGGACACCTCGATGCCCTTCTCTCGCCGAAGCTCCTCGGCGTTGAGCGCGGAGCAGTTGACGGTGTGGAATGCCAGCTCGGCGGCGGCGGGGAGGAGCGGCGAGGTCTTGGAGAAGAGCTGGTCGTCCTGCGTCTCCATGGTGAGGGTTTTGATGAGCATGGGGTAGCCGGCGTACTTGTACGGTTCCAGTTCTGGTGAGAAAGAACGACAAGATCAGCTGAAAATGTTGCTCTTATTGAATGGATTCGATCGACTCTAATAGAAAGACAACAAAACAACCTCTGACTCTCAGAGGCAGCAGAGAAGTAAAGCAGACAAAGAGCCTTTTACAGTGTGTTGTATTAACTATTGTGTTGTGCCTTAAATAATGAACGCAGAATTTAAATCTCCCTTTTTTAACCTTTACTGAGAATCTTCAAACTTCTACATCTTCCATCGTATCAGTGACGTTTATTTAACTTTCTTCCCTCAACATTTTAACACTATTTTCATCTTTCTCTTCCAACATTCAGTGTCAGCCGTCGATTTAAATCAACATCTCTGAGCTAAATGTTATTTCAACTCAAACACAGTCAAAGGTTCGTTCGCACTCTTTGTTGAGATCTGATGTGTTTGTTGACCATATTATATATATATATATATATATATATATATATATAATATGTAACAACCTGATTTGTTTGTGTTCTCATGGAATTGAAAGTATTTTAGGTTAAGAAAAAAAGGATAATTTAATCCTTATTTTAATTTGAGACATACTATCTGTGGAGGATTAGTTACTAGTTAGTACGTACACTATCCTGATGATACTAACTTCTAGTATACTAAGAGAAGTATGTTTGAGACATACTATCTGTGGAGGATTAGTTACTAGTTAGTACGTACACTATCCTGATGATACTAACTTCTAGTATACTAAGAGAAGTATGTTTGAGACATACTATCTGTGGAGGATTAGTTACTAGTTAGTACGTACACTATCCTGATGATACTAACTTCTAGTATACTAAGAGAAGTATGTTTGAGACATACTATCTGTGGAGGATTAGTTACTAGTTAGTACGTACACTATCCTGATGATACTAACTTCTAGTATACTAAGAGAAGTATGTTTGAGACATACTATCTGTGGAGGATTAGTTACTAGTTAGTACGTACACTATCCTGATGATACTAACTTCTAGTATACTAAGAGAAGTATGTTTGAGACATACTATCTGTGGAGGATTAGTTACTAGTTAGTACGTACACTATCCTGATGATACTAACTTCTAGTATACTAAGAGAAGTATGTTTGAGACATACTATCTGTGGAGGATTAGTTACTAGTTAGTACGTACACTATCCTGATGCATACTAACTTCTAGTATACTAAGAGAAGTATGTTTGAGACATACTATCTGTGGAGGATTAGTTACTAGTTAGTACGTACACTATCCTGATGCATACTAACTTCTAGTATACTAAGAGAAGTATGTTTGAGACATACTATCTGTGGAGGATTAGTTACTAGTTAGTACGTACACTATCCTGATGATACTAACTTCTAGTATACTAAGAGAAGTATGTTTGAGACATACTATCTGTGGAGGATTAGTTACTAGTTAGTACGTACACTATCCTGATGATACTAACTTCTAGTATACTAAGAGAAGTATGTTTGAGACATACTATCTGTGGAAGATTAGTTACTAGTTAGTACGTACACTATCCTGATGATACTTACTTCTAGTATACTAAGAGAAGTATGTTTGAGACATACTATCTGTGGAAGATTAGTTACTAGTTAGTACGTACACTATCCTGATGCATACTAACTTCTAGTATACTAAGAGAAGTATGTTTGAGACATACTATCTGTGGAAGATTAGTTACTAGTTAGTACGTACACTATCCTGATGATACTTACTTCTAGTATACTAAGAGAAGTATGTTTGAGACATACTATCTGTGGAGGATTAGTTACTAGTTAGTACGTACACTATCCTGATGATACTAACTTCTAGTATACTAAGAGAAGTATGTTTGAGACATACTATCTGTGAAGGATTAGTTACTAGTTAGTACGTACACTATCCTGATGATACTAACTTCTAGTATACTAAGAGAAGTATGTTTGAGACATACTATCTGTGGAGGATTAGTTACTAGTTAGTACGTACACTATCCTGATGATACTAACTTCTAGTATACTAAGAGAAGTATGTTTGAGACATACTATCTGTGAAGGATTAGTTACTAGTTAGTACGTACACTATCCTGATGATACTAACTTCTAGTATACTAAGAGAAGTATGTTTGAGACATACTATCTGTGGAGGATTAGTTACTAGTTAGTACGTACACTATCCTGATGATACTTACTTCTAGTATACTAAGAGAAGTATGTTTGAGACATACTATCTGTGAAGGATTAGTTACTAGTTAGTACGTACACTATCCTGATGATACTAACTTCTAGTATACTAAGAGAAGTATGTTTGAGACATACTATCTGTGGAGGATTAGTTACTAGTTAGTACGTACACTATCCTGATGATACTAACTTCTAGTATACTAAGAGAAGTATGTTTGAGACATACTATCTGTGGAGGATTAGTTACTAGTTAGTACGTACACTATCCTGATGATACTAACTTCTAGTATACTAAGAGAAGTATGTTTGAGACATACCATCTGTGGAGGATTAGTTACTAGTTAGTACGTACACTATCCTGATGATACTAACTTCTAGTATACTAAGAGAAGTATGTTTGAGACATACTATCTGTGGAGGATTAGTTACTAGTTAGTACGTACACTATCCTGATGATACTAACTTCTAGTATACTAAGAGAAGTATGTTTGAGACATACTATCTGTGGAGGATTAGTTACTAGTTAGTACGTACACTATCCTGATGATACTTACTTCTAGTATACTAAGAGAAGTATGTTTGAGACATACTATCTGTGGAGGATTAGTTACTAGTTAGTACGTACACTATCCTGATGATACTAACTTCTAGTATACTAAGAGAAGTATGTTTGAGACATACTATCTGTGGAGGATTAGTTACTAGTTAGTACGTACACTATCCTGATGATACTAACTTCTAGTATACTAAGAGAAGTATGTTTGAGACATACTATCTGTGGAGGATTAGTTACTAGTTAGTACGTACACTATCCTGATGATACTAACTTCTAGTATACTAAGAGAAGTATGTTTGAGACATACTATCTGTGGAGGATTAGTTACTAGTTAGTACGTACACTATCCTGATGATACTAACTTCTAGTATACTAAGAGAAGTATGTTTGAGACATACTATCTGTGGAGGATTAGTTACTA
This sequence comes from Callionymus lyra, assembly GCF_982586985.1. NCBI lineage: Eukaryota > Metazoa > Chordata > Actinopteri > Syngnathiformes > Callionymidae > Callionymus > Callionymus lyra. Next base: position 1,169,390 of record NC_141821.1, on the reverse strand, counting down.
GTTAGTATGTACACTATCCTGATGATACTAACTTCTAGTATACTAAGAGAAGTATGTTTGAAACATACTATCTGTGGAGGATTAGTTACTAGTTAGTACGTACACTATCCTGAAGATACTAACCAGTGCACTGAGAGAAGTGGGATATTTGGATTTATTTGGATTTAAACAACAAATATCTTCAGTTTTGTGCAATTATTTTTGAAAAAACAAACCTTTTGCTCGTTTCATTTTATAATCTTGTGTGTCATGGTCACCAATAATTCATATTTATATTTACTGTATCTTCAACTCTCACTTCAAGAGTAACAGGAAACACGCATCGTATTGATCTTCACTCAGAGAAGATATTGTAGAAGTATTCAACCTCAAAAGTATTCAACCTCAAACGCTGGATGTCTTTCTCCAGATGTGCTTCACGGAGCTTCGCTAAACATCAACTTCTTCTTCACCTTGTTTATGGCGGTTGAACAGGATGCTCTGCGTCTTGAGGATGAGGATGATGTTCTCCGGGTCGGGTCCGTCCAGGAAGCGAGTGGACTTTGTGCAGAGGAACTCGTAGGCTTTGTTGACCTTCTCGAAGATGTCCTGAGAAAGAAAAGGTTTGACTGAACAAGAGTTCCTTCAGAGACCAGAGGCGGCTCCAGACACTCACGCGGCCCTCTGGGTTCTTGTCCGGATGGTACTTCTGAGCCAGTCTGAAGTAGGCCTTCCTGATCTTGCTCTCCTCGTGCCTGGGAGAGAAGAAGCACTTGAGCTCCAGACGGAGGTCAAGGGTCACTGACGGAGCACTCACTGTCCTTGTCCTTTGGGAAGGTTAAGCACTTCGTAAGCGTCGTCCACCGACATGGACGGAGGTTTTTTCTCCACCTCTCTCTTCCAGGCTTCCAGAGTGTCCTTGAGCAGCTTCACCTGCAGCACAATCAACAAGTGTGTATTTCAAACTGGGCGTCCGACCGCGGGATCTTACGGCGTCTCTGATGGGCCAGTTGGGGAAGCGGACAGTGTCGCACAGATGTCTGAGGTAGTAGATGCTGCAGAAGAGCTCGTTGTCCAGCTGAGGGAAGCTGATGACCGGGATGGGGCAGTACTGGTAGAGCGCCCGAGTGTTGCTCTGCAGCCTCGGACTGAAGTCGGCCACGTGAGCCGCGATCTTCTCGATCATCATGCGCCTGAACGATAGTTATCCACGAGCGTTATTGAAGCTCGACGCCGCCGCCGTCGGAGCTGCTCACCTCATCTCGTTGCTCCAGATGGCCTCGGGTGTGTCGAACTCCCCCAGGAAGATCTCGGAGAAGCGCTCGGCCTCGTAGTTCTCCAGATAACACACCATGGCCTCGGGCAGGACCGGACCCAGGACGCTGCGCTGAACGATGTCCTGACCTTTGGACTGCAGCGGCAACGAGGACATTTAGGACTGAACACATCATGTGTCAAAACGTAGAAATGAACAAAGATTACCTCTTCTGACTTGAAGGCCTGCTTTAGATGCGTGTACTTCAGGAACCTTTGAACCACAACAACATGTTCATTTGTCTTCGAAACACAAGTTGAAAGTAACAAATATTCAAGTAACACAATGTATTCTCCGGACCATAAGTGTCAGTTTTCTTCATAGTTTGTCCGCGACTTATACTCTGGAGCGACTTATGTGTGAAATTATTACCACATTATTATATCATGTCACATGTTATTCTCACACTAAACCACCAGAGGGCGCTCTAGGCCTGTGTTGATCATTTCCACGTAGAAGAGGAAGCATCTTCTACCTCCGGAGTTAGTTAGTTGTTTAAAAGTGACACGAGGATGAAGAGTTATTTGGAGTTACACGGATGGTTTGGTAAACTAGTTAGTTATTGATGCTATAGTTCTCTGAATAACTCTTCATATGTTATGTTAACATACCAGGTTCTCACTTCATGTAACGTTACATTATTCTGTTGTTGCCTCTAGATTTATTTTAACTTGTCTTTCAAGATCACATGTCTGTTCTTGGATTTTATCAAATCAATTTCCCCCAAAAACACGACTTATACTCCAGTGCGACTTATATATGTTTGTACTTCTTTATTGTGTATTTTATGTCTGGAGCGACTCGTGCTCCGGAGACACTTATAGTCCAGAACATACTGTAACCTGAATGATCATCAGGAGTTTTCCTACAACTTAACCTACTGTGTTTTTAGACTCTAAAGCACTGGTTCATGGTGTGGCTCGAGGTCACATAGCATTTACTCATTATTACCAGGAAGAACCACAGACACCACAGGGACTGTTGGGGTAATACTATGAAGCCTTGCAGAGTAATACTACTACACAGTTCACAGTTTACCAAAGTGTTATAAACCACATAAATCCTAATCATTTGGAAATGATTCCTCTTCACAGGTGAGTCATCGTTCGTATCACCTGGCGACTGGAAGCACGTTGGATCCCGTGTACATCATGATGAAGAAGAAGACTCCACACAGGTAGAGGCGCTGCAGATTGGGGTTGTCTTGCATCACCAGGTACAGGACGTTGGCCACTTTTTCCACCAGGATGGGGTCAAAGGTCAGGAGCAGCTAGGAAGAATCAAAATAAGAAACAGAAACGAGAGCAGCTCGACTACCACAGTGTGTTACCTGGACTATGTGAGGAAGACACGCGTTGTCGCTGATCATCCTCTTGATTTTGGGCAGCGGGCGGATGACGGCGTTGTCTTGGTCTCTGGAGGAGAAAACAAACGTATCGTTGCAACGGTGAACATGAAACACTAGGGGTCACTCCTGACCTGCTGGGGTAGTACGAGCACATGGTGATGAGCATGTTGAGGATCAGGGTCGCCAGGTCGGACTCGTTCATCACCGCCTGCCCCGACGCCAGCAGACACCACTTCAGCTGAGGGATGGCCTGCAGGGGGCGCCAGCCATCCATGCCTTGAGCCCAGCAGCGCGTCTTCGCCGTCAGGACGCCTTCTTTCCAGAACTCTTGCATCTGGAGGGTCATCGAAGGAAATGATAAGAGGTTTCAACGGAACCTAAATGATCTTTAAAGCAGCTCAACAACTCAAATACGATCGTAAGACGTTACAAACCTCTTCAAAACTAAAAGGTCCTCGTCGTTCTTTGTCCGCGTTGCCAAAGTACCACTCCTTCTCACTCTCTCGCTTCATGTCCGGGGACGCCTCCAGAACATTACTCTGTAGAAAACACCACTGATTTATCGTGTCTTCACAGCATCAACCAGAGATGACACCATCAGAGATTATCTACGTTCAACCATCACAAGAAGACAAAAGTTGAGCTAAAAGTGAAAAAAAAATGAATTTAATAAAAACATCCAAATTAAAAACATGAAAAAATGAAATTTTATGAGGTTTAAAACAAGTAACAAATGGATGTAATAAACAAGTCAATTAAAATTCTGAAAAACTTGAACTTGATGATTAGCGAGAGTTTTTAAAACAGTCGATGGAAATTTAAGAAGCGGTTTAAAAAACCAGCAGCTAAAACTAAGATAGAATCACCTGCAGCTGAAGAGTGAACTCAGATTGAATGTGTTTGTAACGAAACTGCCATCAAATAAGAAGAAGACATTGAAACATGGATGAAACAAGACGTCTAACCTGCAGCGGCACCATCGCTCTGCTGGTGTGAAGATGAGCTAACGTCAGCAGGTCCACTAGGATCCGGACCCCGTTCGAGTCCATCACCTCCTTCACGTTTTTCTGCAGCCAGAAGATCGTCAGTCAAAGAAGGGGAATCGCACGAAGATCCACTCACTCTGTTCAGAATCAGCTTGTTGAGGAAGAGGATCAGACGGTCTCTCTCCAGCTTGTCCGTGCACTGTGGACGCAGAAGGACCATCAATCACACGAGAGTGAACCCCGAGGCTGGTACTGACCCGGTCCAGCATGCCCACGATGTATTTGGTGTCACTAAAGGGTCCGATCTCCTCGAAGCACTTCCCGTAGACTATGGCGAGCGCCTGCAGGCACAGGCACTTCATCGTGACCTTGGGCGTGAGCAGGAAGCGGTGGTAGAGCTCGTTGAAGAACTCGTACCTGAAGGAAGAACCAAGAGAACCTTTGATCCACATCCATTCATGTGGTCACCACAGAGTCTTACGATCTTTTGATGCCACTCGACTCCTCGTTCTCGTCCTCCTCCAGCAGGAGGCGCAAGTAGTAATCGCCGATTTTGATCTCTTCGGAAAGGCACTCGTATTTCACCTGTTTAGAAACACGAGACTTTAAATGTACACATAACTGGTGAAGTACAAGTATGTTAATATAGTTGTGCTTCATCATATCACTGTTGTTTTGACACATAGTACTACATATTGAAATATATTGTATTGAAGCTGCAGGAACATCAACTTTGTTTACTCTCTTACCAACATGTGATTTATTGAACCATCTAAACTTCAGAACTCAGTGGAGACACCAATGAACACACACACCTCACTTATGGTGCCAACAAAACACTCAACTCCCATGATGCCTTTCTACACACTGATCTTTCTGGAAGATAAGGAAGGCCGATTGGTCGATACAACACTGTATTTAAATTCTACGTCGTTTAAATTGTGGTCAAAAGTCATCCACAGCTGTGTTTGTTTGGCTGGGCGGCAAAGCACGATGGGAGCTGTTCATGTCAGTGATAGTGAGAAGGTTTTAGCATTCGAGGCGTCATCCCTCGAGATAACAAGCTTAAATAAATGTGTTAATATATCGCATTTGAACTAGTCTGTCATAGTTGTTAGAAGTAATTTAATGTTGTTAAAAATGTGTCAAATGTTCATGACGATGGTTTATATAGGAGGACGAGGCCTCAACATGTGTTTGACTCTAAATTAAATGGTAACTATCGAGTAGATTTTAACGCAGGGTTTTCTAGAACAAATCCTCACATCAGACGAGGAACCTGAACATCTATCCAGCTGGAAGAGTCTTCAGGCCATCGTTCTACGACTCGCTATAAAGATCATCTCATGAAATACGTTGATATTCTGTTACATCGCCGTCTCCACCAGCACATTGAGCTCAGGCCGGATCTCCTGAGTTTGAAGGAAGCCAGAGAGATGGTCGGGTACCTCGAACTCCTGGTGGTTCCAGGAGATGACGGTGGCGTTGCCGAGCTCCCGGTCCACGTTGAAGGCTCGCATCTCGCCCTCCAGCGCGTCCCTCAGCTCCTCTCGCGTCTTCAGGTTCCAGATCAGGTTGGAGCGAGCGTGATCCAGCTGGAATCTGAAGAGATGATTGAAGGATTCATTCACGTCTTGCTCTTGATCGTCACAGGAGTCAAAGTTCCAAACCCTCTCGTACCTGTAGTAGAAAAGCTCCCAGTTGGCTTCGATCTTTATTCTCTGACGACGCTTCCTCAAGATGACCGGCTTCTGGTTCGGATTCTGGTGCAAAACAAGTTGGTTTTAAAAACTAAACCAGAGAGAAGTTTATAGAACGAGTCGACCAACGTCCACGTGAGCAGAAGACAAAGACACACGATTATGAAATTGAAAAGATGTTGGACAAACAATAAATGGATGTGTAAAAAAAACAATGGATCCCAGAAACGATGCCAAGAAAACTACAACACGAAAAAGATGAAAACAATAAACGAAGGTCTACATTTGCCAAGAGAACTTTCTCCGAGGTCACCATCCAAGCATCAGCTGCTGGCACTGATTGAATCAAACTTCACGACTGGATCACACTCTTGGATCCTCCTGAGCTTCACCTCTATTCTATCAATCTATCCTCCTGAGGGATCGATAAAGTTCAGATCAGGCAGATCCACTTTGACGGTAACTTGAAAACTTTGTTGGCTCGAGTTTCAACTGTGAAAACAATGTTTTGAACTGAAAAGTTAATCGTTATCTCTTCTCTCTGAACATGCAGAGCTCAGCAGTTTTGTTGACAGATCTGACGGAGCAGAATAAACAGGAAGTGACTGATCTCAGACGCAGCAACGGTCAATCTGTTGGTCATGGTTCTGCTTGGGAAGCTCAAGCAAGTACTTTAATGAAGTGTTGAGACACGTGGAGACAGATGTAAGTATCATGTCATCATCTTATGAATACATAGAAATAAAATCTAATTTAAAAAATGAAATGTTTGGACTTTTCACCTCTTGCTCCTGAGAAAATTTAATTTCCAACCACTATTTTTTTCCATTCTTCTACATTGGATAAATAATTCCGACTCTCCACTATCTTTAGACCCCCTGCAGATGTGAGAGATGTGGAGAAGTGGTTCTGTCATCAGCCATGTTGGTTCATCGTCCAGTTCTAGAGACAAAGACCCTGCTCAGGGTTTGTGGTTAAACCAAATGACGACAGCACAGTGAGACGATGAAACAACGACAGGAAGAGAGGAGGAGAAGGAGGAGGAGGAGGAGGAGGAGGAGGAGGAGGAGGAGGAGGAGGAGGAGGAGGAAGAGGAGTCAAGAGGAGGGGATTGATCCCATGGTTTGGTGCTACTTACCAGGTTATTTCTGTCCTGCTACATTGATTGACAGCAGAAAACAAGACGGGGGGGCAGAGACAACAGAGATTATTCTTCTTCAGATCAACAACATCGTTGAAGAATTTGTTTGAATTGAAATCAAGAAAATCAGCAACAGTGTCGAAGTTAAACTGATGTTTCTTCATGGAAGCAAAGCTGTGATTTAAAATCAGCATCGACACAATCATGCAAAGTTTACACAGAAGAACGAGCTCGAACCGGAGCGATCGAGAAACAGTGAAATATTGTGAAATGTTGTTCAGTTCATGGAAACAGAGCGACGAGGAGCAGATCTGACGTCTGGAGGAAATGGATTTTGAAGGAGAAAATCAGCTGCAGCTCAAAGTAACATTTTGTTTTAAACGGCTGGATATTCGTGGGTAAGACGGAGAAAAATGTGAGACGAAAATCATAAACAACATTAAATATATGATACAAACAAACAAAAGCATAATAATGGTTGTTAAAAAAGATAATGAATAAAACAGGAATTGAATAAAGACTATATCTGAGGGAAAAGTAAATAAATCAAATGTAAAATAAGATGGAAGTTGAAAAGTACGAGTGAATACATTAAAATCCGGTCTTTGATTTATGGAAAAGCTAAATATAAATCTTTATTTTAAATAGATCAAAAGAAAACTGCTTAATCAAATACATTGTTTTAAAAAAAAGAATACATAAATATTTTTATAGTAATGCAATATTTTATGAAATAGTATTTAAGAAATCCTATTCAAGCAAAGAAAAATAATAAAAACGTACATATAGTAATATTTATATTAATATTTAAGTATAATGAAATGATATTTGACTACGTTGAAACCTGAGAAATGTAGGAAAGGCTAAAGTGAGGTAAGTGTGTGTAAAAACACGAGGGATGAGAGTAGAAAACATGTGCAACAACAGATGCAGAAGCTGATGCTCAATATGATATCAGATGTTGAAGTTCCACACAGCACCAGCAGGAGGCGTCAACAGCAGGACAACAGAACCTGCCTTCTGTCTTCTCACCTCCTTCTGAGCGATGCCCATCTTGTCTCTCCAGTGCATCAGGACGATGTCGGCCTTCTCCTTGGCAAACTTCTCCACCTCTTTGGCTGCTTTGCCGGCGATCCGCTGCCATTCTGGCACTTTGATCCTGTTCAGCTGATCCTACACCAGGTGACAGGATGTTCAGATAACACCTGGATTCTTGGAGCCTCCATGGTTACCGTGGCGATCTTCAAGTTGTCTCGGATGTGCATCCTGTCCACATCCTTCTCCGGGACCGGGTCCGGACTGTCCATGTAGGCCAGGAGTCCCGTGGGCTGCAGGACCGGAGACGGGATCAGAAGATGACGACACACATCACTCAGACTCTCACCAATATTCTCTTGAGGAGGTTCATGGCCACGGGGTTCTCGGCCGTCCACAGTCCCACCAGGTGTCGGCTCAGCTGCCTGTCAACGGTTTACAAACATGGATCAGACTGTGAAGCAGGGCTGAAGGGTGATTGATAAAAATATAAATGCCTTTATTTTACGAAATATTGTGATTATTTACGCGATTATATTTTCAATTTCCTCTTTTTTATACATTTTTTTAATCTAATACAATCAATTATTAACTTTACATTCAAATGTTTTTCTCTTTGATTCTCAAGATAAAGTTATGACGTTATTTTTAATGATAAAATTAAACATACCTTAAAATAAAGGTTTATTATTTACTCTGATGACACTTGTAAACATTCACTGCAAACACTAAAAACTAGTGTAAAAACTAAAAGATGTAAACATATTTATGAGTCAATAATAAATCATACAAACTTCAGAGTCAATAAAAGTGAAAACACTGAAGAGTTTTACACAGTTCCTCGTGTGTTCCTGTAGTACACAATAATACACAATAATACACAATAATACACAATACTATCATTTACATCATTTGGTGAATCTGGATTCTGTTTGTTACTCAAGTTTCAAGTAAAACATTGTTTCCAGACTCATCGAATGTCAGTGGAAACAGTTTTGACCGCGTGTGTTCGGTTAGAAGAACATGTTCAAATCCTGACGTAAAACCGTCGGTGAAAAAGCGTCACGATGTGATGGAGAGAAACTTCTACGTCGTCTCAGCGCTTGAACCGGTTCAACTGGATCGCCCTCAGCACTCGCTCCATCATCGTGTCATGCAACGTAAAACCAGATATGATGGAGAGAACCTGTTGGTGAGCATCCTCTGGTCGCTGCTCATGGTGAACAAGGACGTGTGGAGGTGTCTGGGAAGAGCTCCTTCACTCAGAGCCAGGTCCTGCATCTTGGTGGCGATCTCCTTGTCTCCTTCCTGAAGCCACGACAGGGTTTAACAAGAGCCTGAACACGATCCTCACTCTCCTCACCTCGATGATGGCCTTCATCACCAGACCGGCTCCCTTCACGATGGCCATGGACGGATGCTGCGGACGGAGAGAAGACCTGGTCAAACACCTGGACCTTTGGCTTCTTCTTCCCCCAGGAAGTCTCACCTGGAACAGTTTGAAAAGCGTCCGGCCGTTCGAAGCGGCCATCTCCAGCAGCATGTCGAACTGCTGACCCTCCGTGGTTTCGCTGTAGGGGGCGCACAAGGCAAAGGTCAGGAAGTCCAGCAGAGAGCTGATGACCAGAGCTCCCGTTCCATGATCCTGGAAGACACAAGATGGAGAAACCGGGATGAGCAACTGACCTTGAGTCACAGGTCGGGTAGAAGCAACATTCATGTCTGCAACGAGGTGTATGAACATCAGAAGATGAATCTGTCCTGAGCCTCGACCACCTCCGTGACTCTGATGACTTCTTCATGAAGGGCCTTTTTCTGATGGTTTTAACTCAAATAATCGAGCTGTGAAGCTAGGATTGACCTGTGATGTCACATGATCGTCTCTGCGTCACATGATTGGCTGAGAGTTTGATCAGCAGCTCTGAACCGTTTAGAAGAGTCGACTCCATTTACTGATGATCAACTTCATAACCATGAGAGTTGAAGACCAACATCTCAGCCAGTTCTTCTCATGGTCAAAGTGATCAAACCAGCGAGTCACAAGGTTGTGAGAAAAAAACAGAGACAATGGAGGAAGACAAAATGAGTTTCAACATTAAAACGAGATAACATGAAAATTGAATTGAAAGAAAACACTAAAATGAACAAAGGAAGATGAGAAGATTAGATCCTGGAACATGAGTTTCCTCATGGAGGGACAGACGCAGATAAAAGATCCTGAAGGTTCCTCGACGGCTCCTCGGCGAAGATACTGAAGCAGTGAACGTGACATTTGAAAATACAAACTCAAAGAAGTGAGAATAATAACTAAATCATTCGATTGATCCAATTTAACAGTTAAAAGTTGGATTTAATTGTTCAATAAAAGCAATTCAACCCGTCAACACAGAAATGATTGAATCAGTTGAAGGTTATATTTACTGCACTGACACACGTTCATACTGAAGGCGTGAGAAGGAGTCGAGAACGTCGGTGAAGGTCAGAAGAAGAAGGTCTCTGAGAGACGAAGACGTACCACGTTGGTGATGAACTTCTCCAGAAGGTTCTCCAGGAACTTCTTGGACGACAGCAGAGACGCTTTGTTGAGCTGCTCCTGCCGGAGGTCGTAGTCGTCGTGCATGGGCTGCAGGAGAGAGTCGTGGAGCATCAGCAGACCTCACTGGGATCTTCTCAGAGCTGGTGCCCATGAAGCCGTGAAGGTACTTACACACATGAGGGCACAGAGCATGTCTATAGCAGCGTGAGTCACACCGTTGTTGTTCCGTTTTAAAGCTTTTACCGTCTTTACGCCCAACTTTTCCCTGAACCTGGAACACAAGGACGCACACGTTTAGCAACAGGACACGTGTTCCTCGGAGCGGCGAGCGACACAACTTCAAAACACTGGACATCATTCATCGCTTCTGCTCGGAACCGTCAACCTCGTTCCATCCAACTGAGCACGTTTGTTAGTAGAAGCTGCAAGATGAGTTCTGGATCATGACGTGTTCCCTAGCCAGAGTGGAGCTGGAACATTTTGGTCCTGGTCTAGGTCAAGAAACATATGCTTCCTTAGAAAACTCCTTCTTCAGCTTCTTAATAACAATCAAAGCAGAGACTTTTAGAAGATTCACAACTGATGCAGTGCATTATGGGTAGTTGGAGCACATGAGCAGACAGAAGCTCATCGTCGGTAAATAATTCATTCATACAAATTCATCGACAATCAAAGATTCAACTTGTTTTGAATGGCCTTTATATTCACTATGAACGGAGACAAGATCAGTGAGATCATCAGATCAACACTGATAACACTGACTCTCATTTGAACTGAAGATAAAAGTTTACTTTCACGTCAAGAAGCAACAACAGGTCAAAGGTCACTCGTGTAAGTCACTAGAGTTGCAACTCATAGGAAGAGTGTCAAGTAGGTCCTTGAACAACACATGAGGAGCTCAGTCATCCAACATGAGACTCGGAGAAGAGCCAGTGTTGAGAAGACATCTTCTGATGTAGACCAGGAGACTTCTGATGAAGACCAGGAGACGTCTTCTGATGTAGACCAGGAGACGTCTTCTGATGTAGACCAGGAGACGTCTTCTGATGAAGACCAGGAGACGTCTTCTGATGTAGACCAGGAGACGTCTTCTGATGAAGACCAGGAGACGTCTTCTGATGTAGACCAGGAGACGTCTTCTGATGTAGACCAGGAGACGTCTTCTGATGTAGACCAGGAGACGTCCTCTGATGAAGACCAGGAGACGTCTTCTGATGTAGACCAGGAGACGTCCTCTGATGTAGACCAGGAGACGTCCTCTGATGAAGACCAGGAGACGTCTTCTGATGTAGACCAGGAGACGTCTTCTGAAGACCAGGAGACGTCTTCTGATGAAGACCAGGAGACGTCTTCTGATGTAGACCAGGAGACGTCTTCTGATGAAGACCAGGAGACGTCTTCTGATGTAGACCAGGAGACGTCTTCTGATGAAGACCAGGAGACGTCTTCTGATGAAGACCAGGAGACGTCTTCTGATGTAGACCAGGAGACGTCTTCTGATGAAGACCAGGAGACGTCTTCTGATGAAGACCAGGAGACGTCTTCTGATGAAGACCAGGAGACGTCTTCTGATGAAGACCAGGAGACGTCTTCTGATGTAGACCAGGAGACGTCTTCTGATGAAGACCAGGAGACGTCTTCTGATGTAGACCAGGAGACGTCTTCTGATGAAGACCAGGAGACGTCTTCTGATGTAGACCAGGAGACGTCTTCTGATGAAGACCAGGAGACGTCTTCTGATGTAGACCAGGAGACGTCTTCTGATGAAGACCAGGAGACGTCTTCTGATGTAGACCAGGAGACGTCTTCTGATGTAGACCAGGAGACGTCTTCTGATGAAGACCAGGAGACGTCTTCTGATGAAGACCAGGAGACGTCTTCTGATGAAGACCAGGAGACGTCTTCTGATGTAGACCAGGAGACGTCTTCTGATGAAGACCAGGAGACGTCTTCTGATGAAGACCAGGGTAAATAAGAATATATAGAGAGAGCTGAGAAAAATGTTTGTTCACTAGAGATTTAAGAAAACATTGATTCCCTTAAATATTGAAATATTTTCTCTCACAATACCGTCTCAATATATAGTCTACAGCACTGCATTGATAATATTTCAAGTACTGGACAATACTACACATATATACTTGTTACTACACTATCACAACACCAGAGTCAAGTACTGGACAATACTACACATATATACTTGTTACTACACTATCACAACACCAGAGTCAAGTACTGGACAATACTACACATATATACTTGTTACTACACTATCACAACACCAGAGTCAAGTACTGGACAATACTACACATATATACTTGTTACTACACTATCACAACACCAGAGACAAGTACTGGACAATACTACACATATATACTTGTTACTACACTATCACAACACCAGAGTCAAGTACTGGACAATACTACACATATATACTTGTTACTACACTATCACAACATCAGAGTCAAGTACTGGACAATACTACACATATATACTTGTTACTACACTATCACAACACCAGAGTCAAGTACTGGACAATACTACACATATATACTTGTTACTACACTATCACAACACCAGAGTCAAGTACTGGACAATACTACACATGTATACTTGTTACTAAACTATCACAACATCAGAGTCAAGTACTGGACAATACTACACATATATACTTGTTACTACACTATCACAACACCAGAGTCAAGTACTGGACAATACTACACATATATACTTGTTACTACACTATCACAACACCAGAGTCAAGTACTGGACAATACTACACATATATACTTGTTACTACACTATCACAACACCAGAGTCAAGTACTGGACAATACTACACATATATACTTGTTACTACACTATCACAACACCAGAGTCAAGTACTGGACAATACTACACATATATACTTGTTACTACACTATCACAACACCAGAGTCAAGTACTGGACAATACTACACATATATACTTGTTAGTACACCATCACACTACATATCACTATATATCAGTATATATCCTTGTATCGTGATACATATCTACGGATTCTCAACAATCAACACTGTCCAGCAAAGAATGATAAATAGAAATCAAAAGATGGTGAAAAACAGGAAAAGAAGGGAAGACATCAATGGAATGATGACACAGGGAGACGACATATATAATGCGACGTCTCTGGATGCAGATCTGTCGATCACAGCGAGTCAGAGGAAACTCAAGTCCTTCAGCGATGAATCTTTGCAGAGACAGTGACTCGTCACATGTGGACGGAGGAACAACAAATCCAGGGTCAACACAGCTTCATACATCTCAGTGACCCAGACTCTTGCAACACGTGCTGTGACGAAGGCAGAGCAAGCCAAGCAGATCGTGGGAGTGATGGGAGCACAGGACACGGCTGGAGAGGGAGGTCGGAGGTCACGGAGGAACGCTTCTGTCCGACGGCCTCCAGGTGGAGGCGAGACAGAGGAGTCTAGAGGAGCACGAGTGGGGAAAGCACCAGGCAGACTGAGATGTATGGATTCATATTTACGTTCCATCTGTGAGTCCGGACCCTTGACCAGACCTTGGAACGACAAAAGCTGTTACCGGCAGCTCAAGCAGGGGAGAGGAGACCAGGAGTGGGTCTGGGGGGACCTTACTTTGGCAGCTGGGTGAAGGCTTGGAAGCCGGCTTTGGAGGCCACGAGGCGGCGGATGGCCTGGAAGTGACTCTCCAGCTCCGTGTTCAGGGCCGGCAGCTCCACCTCCTGACACAGCAGAGCCAGGATGGCGTTGTTGATCAGCTTCTCCTTGTTCTCGGAAAAAAGACCCTGGACCAAGAGAGAGAAAACAAATGCATTTCTGGGACTATCATGTCATTATTGCAATAATTATTCATGTTAAAAGAAGTACCGTATGTTCCGGACTATAAGTGTCATAGTCATAGTTTGTCCGTTTGACTTATACTCTGGAGCGACTTATGTGTGAAATTATTACCACATTATTATATCATGTCACATGTTATTCTCACACTAAACCACCAGAGGGCGCTCTAGGCCTGTGTTGATCATTTCCACGTAGAAGAGGAAGCATCTTCTACCTCCGGAGTTAGTTAGTTGTTTAAAAGTGACACGAGGATGAAGAGTTATTTGGAGTTACACGGATGGTTTGGTAAACTAGTTAGTTATTGATGCTATAGTTCTCTGAATAACTCTTCATATGTTATGTTAACATACCAGGTTCTCACTTCATGTAACGGAACATTATTCTGTTGTTGCCTCTAGTTTTATTTTAATCTTTCAAGATCACATGTCTGTTCTTGGATTTTATCAAATCAATTTCCCCCAAAAACACGACTTATACTCCAGTGCGACTTATATATGTTTGTACTTCTTTATTGTGTAGTGATACTACCAAGACCCGTGGAGTAATATTACTAAGATCTGCAGATTATACTACAAAGATCTTTTCCTCTAATAGGAAAGAACATGACAACCATGTGTTTTCACTTCATGAGATCAAATTTTCTCCGTCTTCAGTCACTTTCAAGTTTCTACACAAGACATGCTTTCCGAAGGCGAGCAGAGATCCTCACTCACGTCTTGAGTGACGGCGTGCAGCACACCGCTGTAGGAGATGTTGGCGTTGAACCTGAACACAGCATCTGCAAAGTTCCCATCTGGTGGAGAGAGAAGTGACGTGAGGACGAGCAGTGGAAGGTATCGTTGATGAATCTGCCTCAGTGTTGTCATGGTTACGTTCAACGTCCATATCAAGAATATCTCAGAAATGATCAGGAGATAAGAGTGTGAAGATGTTAAAGAAACAGGGACAGAATGACTGTTAGAATGTGGATTAGATGGAACACGAGGGATCACTTTTAGTTTCACTACCTTCTTTATTCACTCTAGACATGTGTTTACAGATTATCGTTATCAAAGATACTCGTGTCGTGGGACACGTCAGGGTTTGACCACTGAAAGTATTCTAGCAGAAGAGTGTCAAACAAGTCAGACAACTGTCCTTCAATCCATCAAGAGTTCCTTCGACCTCAGTTCTACTGTTATTGGGAGTCTTGGTATATTTCTTAACACCATAATCTGAATCTTAACTGGAATCTTCAACCATCGACACCAACAGAGCTCTGAGCTACTTAAACGTCTTCTACGTCGCGATCGTTACCTTTGAAAAACAACATTTGATGATCTGATGATGATTATTATTATTATTATTAACATTTGATGATCTGATGATGATTATTATTATTATTATTAACATTTGATGATGATTATTATTATTAACATTTGATGATCTGATGATGATTATTATTATTATTATTAACATTTGATGATGATTATTATTATTAACATTTGATGATCTGATGATGATTATTATTATTATTATTAACATTTGATGATGATTATTATTATTATTATTATTAACATTTGATGATCTGATGATTATTATTATTATTATTATTAAAAATTTGATGATCTGATGATTATTATTATTATTATTATTAACATTTGATGATCTGATGATTATTATTATTAACATTTGATGATCTGATGATGATTATTATTATTATTATTATTATTAGAATTTGATGATCTGATGATGATTATTATTATTATTATTAACATTTGATGATGTGATGATTATTATTATTATTATTGTTATTATTATTAACATTTGATGATCTGATGATGATTATTATTATTATTATTAACATTTGATGATCTGATGATGATTATTATTATTATTATTATTATTAACATTTGATGATCTGATGATGATTATTATTATTATTATTATTATTAACATTTGATGATGTGATGATGATTATTATTATTATTATTATTATTATTAACATTTGATGATCTGATGATGATTATTATTATTATTATTAACATTTGATGATCTGATGATGATTATTATTATTATTATTATTATTATTAACATTTGATGATCTGATGATGATGATTATTATTATTATTATTATTAACATTTGATGATCTGATGATGATTATTATTATTATTATTAACATTTGATGATCTGATGATGATGATTATCATTATTATTATTATTAACATTTGATGATCTGATGATGATTATTATTATTATTATTATTAACATTTGATGATCTGATGATGATTATTATTATTATTATTATTATTATTAACATTTGATGATCTGATTATGATTCCATAGATGAAATAAACCTGATCTTTCATGTGATATGAATGAAGTGTGGATTTACAGAACGTTATGACATAAGACACACGTTAGTTTAATGTATTTGTTTATGGTATGTTTTAGCCTGGTTTAGTCGAGCAAGTGCTCTAAACCCTGTCGAGAAACCAAGCTGGTGTCTCTGTGTTGAGGTGTGATCCACCTGAGCTGAAGCTACTGAACCCAGTTCTTCACCGACTTACTTGGAGGTGCCGCCAGGAACTTCAGATGAAGACTCTCCACCTCCTCGTCCACAGGCATGCTGAGAAGACCCCACCTCTGTCCTCTCTGGGTCGGCGCCATCTTGACGCACACATCCCTGTTGCCGGACGCTCGGACCCCGTCCAGCAGGCTGGCCAACAAGGAATCCCTGCTCGGACAGGTCCAGACTCGGCAACACGTCCAGCATATGGTGACTGACTTCACTTCAACGCACCTTTCTGTGGACGAGAACTTCCTGATCTGGCCCCGGATGAATTCTACCGTGAACACCTGAGGGTTGTCTGCGTCACAGATGAGAGCGAACACCTGACGAGAGACGCGAGGTTTAGTCTCTGGAAACCAAGAGTTTTTAAACATTTTTAAATGTTCGACACAGTGTCAGACATTAAGTACTTAAGCAGATCAACACGTCTTCTTAAATCTTGTTGACCATAACCACACCCACTCTGCTGTCAAGCATGGAGGTTTGTCACCACGCGTCATCAATGGTCTCCACCTCCAAGGGACTCATTGTATAAACAAAGCGTGATTACAGCTGGAGGAGGAGTGAAGCCATTATTGTGTAATAATGGACTCTTGTAACCTCTCGTTCGTCCAGATTTCAGAGCAACTTTATAAAGTAATGAGTTTAAAACATGGTCATGATGAGAAGTTACTGCGTCTTGAAGAACATTCACTACATGACCAGAGTTGATACTAGTTGATGTTTAATGACACCAGAGTTGATACTAGTTGATGTTTAATGACACCAGAGTTGATACTAGTTGATGTTTAATGACACCAGAGTTGATACTAGTTGATGTTTAATGACACCAGAGTTGATACTAGTTGATGTTTAATGTAGAGTTGATACTAGTTGATGTTTAATGACACCAGAGTTGATACTAGTTGATGTTTAATGACACCAGAGTTGACACTAGTTGATGTTTAATGACACCAGAGTTGATACTAGTTGATGTTTAATGTCACCAGAGTTGATACTAGTTGATGTTTAATGTCACCAGAGTTGATGTTTATTGACACCAGAGTTGATACTAGTTGATGTTTAATGTCACCAGAGTTGATACTAGTTGATGTTTAATGACACCAGAGTTGATACTAGTTGATGTTTAATGTCACCAGAGTTGATACTAGTTGATGTTTAATGTCACCAGAGTTGATACTAGTTGATGTTTAATGTCACCAGAGTTGATACTAGTTGATGTTTAATGACACCAGAGTTGATACTAGTTGATGTTTAATGTCACCAGAGTTGATACTAGTTGATGTTTAATGACACCAGAGTTGATACTAGTTGATGTTTAATGACACCAGAGTTGATACTAGTTGATGTTTAATGACACCAGAGTTGATACTAGTTGATGTTTAATGACACCAGAGTTGATACTAGTTGATGTTTAATGACACCAGAGTTGATACTAGTTGATGTTTAATGACACCAGAGTTGATACTAGTTGATGTTTAATGTCACCAGAGTTGATACTAGTTGATGTTTAATGACACCAGAGTTGATACTAGTTGATGTTTAATGACACCAGAGTTGATACTAGTTGATGTTTAATGACACCAGAGTTGATACTAGTTGATGTTTAATGACACCAGAGTTGATACTAGTTGATGTTTAATGACACCAGAGTTGATACTAGTTGATGTTTAATGACACCAGAGTTGATACTAGTTGATGTTTAATGACACCAGAGTTGATACTAGTTGATGTTTAATGACACCAGAGTTGATACTAGTTGATGTTTAATGACACCAGAGTTGATACTAGTTGATGTTTAATGACACCAGAGTTGATACTAGTTGATGTTTAATGACACCAGAGTTGATACTAGTTGATGTTTAACGACACCAGAGTTGATTTTTGAGTTTTCAGTTCTGTTTTAGTTGCCCTTGAAGACAATTAAACTGCTCTACATCTATATATATATATATATATATATATATATATATATATATATATATATATATATATATATATATATATATATATTTTGATGCACTTCAAAGTAGAAATGAATTTAAATTCGTAAAAATAAACATGTAAAAACTGTTGCCAGGTTAGGTCTCAATTGACAAACGTGCTTTGGAAGTTTATTTATGCAAATAAAAGATAATGCAGAGGAGTAGGAACTTCAGAGCAGCTTCGGGACAAATATTTAAAGTCACTGAGTGGCTTCAACACTCACCTCCCCGAAGGGTTTGATGGTGACGATGTTGTACGAGGCCGGGTCTCTCTCCACCAGACAGGTCTCCGTCAGAGCCAGGATCCGCTTGACCGGCTCCTGGACGAGACAGAGTCAGTCGAACACCTGCATCAACAGCATCGCTCGTGACAAACTAACGTTTTAGGAAACCATGAGAAGGGGGTCACTGGGTTGCAAGGATCTCTAGTTCCGACACACATGTTCATCCAAACATGCTCTTGCCTGACAGCAGTGTTATCAACACACTACATACACTGACTCACACAGGAGCTTGTGTTGTGTCAGCATCACGGGTCAAACGGTCTAGCAAAAACTAATTATTCCAACTGTGCGATCTCTTCAATAAACACACGCACACAACAAGACTGACACACACAAACTCTCACAACCATATACATCTTTTAAACACACACATAGTGGCAGAAATCATGATAGAAAAGTCCAAAAATAAGAACTAATGTAGGAACAAATCAGCCACAGACTGAAGAGCTGAAGATTAAGACTCAACCTGTGGAAGTAAATCATTGTCATGATAATATAAGTTATACTTTTTTAACGCTTTAGATTTTTGATTAAAATGTTGTTTTCATCAGAATTATTGTTTTTTATAATAAATTGAATTCAACAATTTAAATTTTGAAATGTTTAATTGTTTTATATAATGTAATTTATTTTAAAACGTGAATATTTTCTAAATTAATGTTTTTTCATTTATCAATGTCTTTACACACACAGTTAGTTATTCATATGCCAATAATTCAAAAGTAACTTCATGTGCATCTCCACGTGATCGTATCTGCGTCAAAGGTTTTGGTAAAAGTTGAAGCTCTTAACTTAGTATTGTCTGGTGACACTATTATAGCAACATTATTATATTGCATTGAAAAGAGCTTCAATACTAGTTAAGAAACTTTCACTACATAAATGTACTTCTCAAACTTAAATGTCACGAGTACACATCAGACACACATTAGAAGGAGGTTATTGTGTGTAACTTCTGCCGAGTACAAGTGAAGGCAGCAGAGTTAAAAGGAGGGTTCTGACCGGATGTCGCGAGGTGACCTTCTGCACCACGAACTCAGCCAGGGAGGTGATGCTGTCGTCCGAGCTGTACTTCCCCAACCTGTCCGTCACGAAGTCCTCGAAGGTCAGCGGGTCCTTCCTCAGCCGCAACATGATGCCGATGAAGTTCCCGGCGTGTTCGATGGCGCAGCGGATGATGTCATCTCGTTGCTCGGACGCAAACAGATGCTGAAGAGCGGAGAGAATGAATATCACGGAGGTTCGGAGCCACGAGAGGTCGCGTCACTCGAGGCGCTCACCAGCCGACTGAAGCCGCCGTACAGGATGCAGAACCCTCCCTGGTAGTCGGAGACCTCCACGAAGCCCTCCACGTTGCGGTAGTCGTAGGAACATATCACTCTGTTGGTGTGCGGGTCGATCTGGTCGATGCCGCCCGGCGTCACCTCCAGACTCACGGGCTTCCGTGTGTCGCTCCAGTGGTGCTTGTAGCAGTTGTAGCGCTGCCGGGGAACATGAAGGTTAACGTTGGTCCTCACCTGGGGCTCACCTGAGCTCTTACCCGGCCTGTGATCTTCCCCTCCGAGAACTCTGTTCGGAATCTCTGTGGGAGAGAAGAGGAAGTGAGTCAACTCTCTATGAATGATGCTGCTACCATGGTGCCTCGTCAGCAGTTTTAGCTCCAGTTCCTTTCACTTCAGGAACTGGAGTTTTTTCATTTGTTGAATCTTCGTTCTCACCAGAGCATGTTCTGCTAACTTTTATGCACACAAGGGCAGCAGGATATAGGAAATATGTGCCTCATTCCATATTGGTGTCTTGACTTGCGATATTGATATTAATGCAACATTTTTTTCTTTACCCTAAAAAAATACTAATAATATAAATTGCCCGTGAGTGTAGTGTAGGTCCAGGGGTTTAGGTGAGATATTTTCTTTTTGTTTATTTCAACGCTTCTGTGTCGACATGATTGTAGAAAAATATCACTTATAATCCTCAGTATCGCAGGACTTGCATCAGTTTCCCTCGAAACTGGGCGACATCAGAGAGGAGCCGCCGGCGCGTCGTGATATCACCAAATCAATAATAAATCCTTGTACACGCACACATAACACTTTATAAATTACGCTAACAACTTAGCTCGTTAGCATACGGTGAAGACGCACACATAACACTTTATAAATGACGCTAACAACTTAGCTCGTTAGCATACGGTGAAGACGCACACATAACACTTTATAAATGACGCTAACAACTTAGCTCGTTAGCATACGGTGAAGACGCACACATAACACTTTATAAATGACGCTAACAACTTAGCCCGTTAGCATACGGTGAAGACGCACACATAACACTTTATAAATGACGCTAACAACTTAGCTCGTTAGCATACGGTGAAGACGGACACATAACACTTCATAAATGACGCTAACAACTTAGCTCGTTAGCATGAGGTGAAGACACACACATAACACTTTATAAATGACGCTAACAACTTAGCTCGTTAGCATACGGTGAAGACGGACACTTAACACTTCATAAATGACGATAACAACTTAGCTCGTTAGCATATGGTGAAGACGGAAACATAATACTTTATAAATGACGCTAACAACTTAGCTCGTTAGCATACGGTGAAGACGGACAGGTTTGTTTGGAAGTTCATAATAATAATAAATAATAATAATCTCTATTTATATAGCGCCTTTCTAGACCAGGGTCACAAAGCGCTTTGACAGCCATTCACACATACTGATGGGAGTAGGCTGCACCACATGGCGCCGAATCTCCCATCAGGAGCAATCAGGGTAAAGTGTCTTGCTCAGGGACACAATGACACAAGCTTGTCAGGAGCTGGGATTGAACCTGCAACCTTTTGGACTGCAGGCAACCACTCTACCATCTGAGCTATGACACCCCCACTGATCTTCTAAGAAAACAACTGAGACGAGATGAAAAGTTCTTACAATATGTTGCTTTAACAAAGGAGGTTGAAAGAGACGAGTGACTGGATCACTAGTGTTTGACTAGATCATAAGTTAGTATTACTTCACTGGATCACTAGTGTTTGACTAGATCATAAGTTAGTATTACTTCACTGGATCACTAGTGTTTGACTAGATCATAAGTTAGTATTACTTCACTGGATCACTAGTGTTTGACTAGATCACAAGTTAGTATTACTTCAGTGGATCACTAGTGTTTGACTAGATCACAAGTTAGTATTACTTCACTGGATCACTAGTGTTTGACTAGATCATAAGTTAGTATTACTTCAGTGGATCACTAGTGTTTGACTAGATCACAAGTTAGTATTACTTCACTGGATCACTAGTGTTTGACTAGATCATAAGTTAGTATTACTTCACTGGATCATTAGTGTTTGACTAGATCATAAGTTAGTATTACTTCACTGGATCACTAGTGTTTGACTAGATCATAAGTTAGTATTACTTCACTGGATCACTAGTGTTTGACTAGATCATAAGTTAGTATTACTTCAGTGGATCACTAGTGTTTGACTAGATCACAAGTTAGTATTACTTCACTGGATCACTAGTGTTTGACTAGATCACAAGTTAGTATTACTTCACTGGATCACTAGTGTTTGACTAGATCATAAGTTAGTATTACTTCACTGGATCATTAGTGTTTGACTAGATCATAAGTTAGTATTACTTCACTGGATCACTAGTGTTTGACTAGATCATAAGTTAGTATTACTTCACTGGATCACTAGTGTTTGACTAGATCATAAGTTAGTATTACTTCACTGGATCACTAGTGTTTGACTAGATCATAAGTTAGTATTACTTCACTGGATCATTAGTGTTTGACTAGATCATAAGTTAGTATTACTTCACTGGATCACTAGTGTTTGACTAGATCATAAGTTAGTATTACTTCACTGGATCACTAGTGTTTGACTAGATCATAAGTTAGTATTACTTCACTGGATCATTAGTGTTTGACTAGATCATAAGTTAGTATTACTTCACTGGATCACTAGTGTTTGACTAGATCATAAGTTAGTATTACTTCACTGGATCACTAGTGTTTGACTAGATCATAAGTTAGTATTACTTCACTGGATCACTAGTGTTTGACTAGATCATAAGTTAGTATTACTTCACTGGATCATTAGTGTTTGACTAGATCATAAGTTAGTATTACTTCACTGGATCACTAGTGTTTGACTAGATCATAAGTTAGTATTACTTCACTGGATCACTAGTGTTTGACTAGATCATAAGTTAGTATTACTTCACTGGATCACTAGTGTTTGACTAGATCATAAGTTAGTATTACTTCACTGGATCACTAGTGTTTGACTAGATCATAAGTTAGTATTACTTCACTGGATCACTAGTGTTTGACTAGATCATAAGTTAGTATTACTTCACTGGATCACTAGTGTTTGACTAGATCATAAGTTAGTATTACTTCACTGGATCACTAGTGTTTGACTAGATCATAAGTTAGTATTACTTCACTGGATCACTAGTGTTTGACTAGATCATAAGTTAGTATTACTTCACTGGATCACTAGTGTTTGACTAGATCATAAGTTAGTATTACTTCACTGGATCACTAGTGTTTGACTAGATCATAAGTTAGTATTACTTCACTGGATCACTAGTGTTTGACTAGATCATAAGTTCACTCTTTAAGAGAAAAAAAGTCAGCTCCGTTTTAAAGACGCCGCGAAAATACAAACCATTCTGCTTCATTTAAATCATCATCAAAATGTTTCTAACTGATTTTGATATTCAACAGCCCTGTTGGTAACAATCATTTGACAAGAGTAAATAACTGTTTTTGTGTTTACTGCTTTTATCCTGTAATGTACTAGTTTGAAAGAACAAAAAAACACTTTTATTGAGATTCTTAAAATAAGTGTCTTTATTAGTATATAATAATATTAATAGTGATAATAATAGTGATCCTGAAAAACGATCTGATAACAAGAGTTACTCACCAGCGCCTCAGTGAGCAGTTCTGTCCGATGTTCTGTGGAGAATTTGAGCGTTTCTGACTTCTTGCCGCTGCCCTTTCGAAATGTGAGGCTGAACTCCGTTCCCTGACCTTTTCCTACCGGACCGATGCCACAGATGTCACCGTAAGGCCACTGGAATCACAGGACCAAAGACTGGGATCATTGCAAAGAAAAGGGTTTTAAACTAAATGTCTCTTGAAAAACATTATTTCAACATGGCTGTACACCGAACACACCCTACAGCTCTGTTCCAGTGAAGCCTAAAGACTAAAAATAGCAGAGTAGACTCGCACGTGAAGTCATATATGTGCATCTACAGTGATATTTGCACATTTGCTGCCAAAAACATTTTGTCAGTAAAATGATCCTTACCTTAAATAGAAAATAAAAGTCTGAGACAGTGTGGAAGTACAGCAGCTAAGTGTACATATAAATGACTGAAGACACACTTGATGAATACATGCAATACCTTTGAACAGGTATCAATTGTTCTTCGTTAACCATGTCCGTGATTAAATGAAAGTGCCTCTATATTAAAATATCAAGTAAAGTAATACATTATTTTCTTACAGCAGTGTTTTCTACTTGTAAATGGTGTAATATTGTGCTGTATTCTTCTGGATCACATGAGGACTCCAGGAAATGGAGTTTTCTGACTCAGCTTGTGACGGGGTCACGAACACTGACCTGATTTGTAACTTCTAGCGTGGTGGGGTTGTAGGTGGTGATGCCATGGGTTCCCACCGAGAAGACTCTCTTGTACCTGGAACACAGAGGCACCAAGAGTGAGTCACGGAGGAGTGAGAGGAAGTAGATTCTACACATGGTTGAAAGTCTTCGGTAAAAACAAGTCTTCAGGGAACGTCAGCCAAACTGAGCTGTACTTTATCAACCAAGAACTCATGGAGCGTCACGAGTTGTGACCCAGGACTCGCTCGTTCATTCAGTTATGAGAGTCCGTCTGGGTTAATGTCACAGTTCAGTTCAACGACGCTAATCTGAACCGTTTCTAAGATTCTCTTTAAAGTCCTGCATCAACGATTATAATGCTGTGGTTTTGTTGGTTCATTCCAGCTGCAGCTGCACCTGTAAACAACCTATGGATTTCATTTGTTATCAGGACGACTGTACATAACTGTCACCAAACCAGCCAGTTCACTTGAAGCTTGAACCAGCGACTGGAGAGTAGAAGGAAGTGGAAGGAAGTGGAATCAAGCAGATACTTCCGTCTCATGAATCGGTGCAGGGAGCGCACAGTAATATCCACGGACAGGACCGAGGCCTGAGGCCACATCCCAGGATCAGCGCCATCGTTATCTCCAAGAAAATGTCAAATGTTTTCACATCCCTTCACTAATGGGAACTTTAGCACAATCTCTGCTCCAAAGTATGACGAATACAAAACATTCTTTCTCTCAAAGCTTCTCCAGAATTGTGTATTGTGTCATTTAAGTGTGTAATTCTATACAGATTGTTTCGCTAATTGTGGCTAATTGTGTTAGCTTTGTTGAACTGGCCGTCAGCACTGATCGCTGACCAACCACAGTTGGCCGAGGAAAAAAAGGTTTGTCCACCATAAAAGACACACTTTAGTCTCCCGGGGTTATTTCGCGGGAAACACTCCAACCTTACACAGCAGTTAAACCATCGAAACATCTGCATTTGAAGAAGATTCAATGTGTCACGATATCAATGTCAATGTTATATTTTCTTTATTTCATTGCTGTGTGCATACATTTGTTCCGATTGTGTTACTCATGTGTTTCTAATTTATTTCCTTGACTTTGGTTGTTTTCTTTTCTTTTAAGAGAATTGTATCTTTTGGTTTTCTTTTTTTTTCTTTTGTAGAGAGGGAAGGACGCGTGTGTGGAAAAGAAAATGGTTAAATGTCCACTTGTGTTGAAAAGATGTTTTGGATGTACATTCTCTAATAATAAAATCAAAGACTGTGTATTCTGTTGTTGTTTAGCTTGTACAACTTCAACTTCTCCTGTCGACTGCAAGTTCAAGCTTTCACTGCTTCATCGTGTTGAAAACCATCTCGTCTTCCTTTCCCTCGCGGAGTTTCAAAATCCATCGTGAAGCAACATCCTGCACGACTCGCAGTGACAACCGTTGAGCGTTCACCAACAATCATGAACCATCACATCCTCGGTGAACTACAAGAGGGTCCATGCAACAAGAAACCAAAACGGATGCTGAAGATGCAAAGGTCAAAGTTCAACCATGACGATAAGACGAGGTATAAAACATGTTTATTTCTCTGTGTTACAAACCTGACCCTCACTCATTCACGCTTCATGTTCACTGAACATCATCATTTCATCTGCAGCCGTTCTTACAACCTCTCACCTGCTCATTTTAAAGATTGTTGTTGGATCATTAAAACTGATCCAGTGATAGAAGATAACCAGTGTTTTCTTGTTGTTTTCTTGTTGGAACAGGCCGATGAGAAGCAGTGGAGTTTGTGGTTAATTCACTAGTTATTATGGGAAGAGATGAGGATCATTGATGACAAAATAATAACATATTGTGTTTTTAATACAAATTCAATGTGTTGCGGGTGCAATGTATGGCCAAGACCTGATCATTCAAAGTTTACTTTAACATGTCATTTCCTGGCCTAAATGATCCTGGTCAAGGTGTGTTTGAGACCTGGCAGTACAAAATCTAATCTAATATTGGGTTCAACAGAAAAGTCAATGAAAATGTCCCTCACTTGGTCCAGTAAACATTGTTGTGCATCCTTTCAATGTTGAGCGTTCTTAGGCTTCTCGTGAACGGTTATTTCCTCTTCTTCTTCTTCTTCTTGAAAAACTACTCTTGGTCCTCCGTTAGCAACAATCAGATGGATCATGTTAGCCGTTAGCTCAGAGTGAACCCCGTCAAGTGCACTTCTCCATCAGTGTGATATTGATGACGGTCGGTGTTCGTGGAAGTGATGTATTGGTGCATTGATCCATCAATGTTGGACCATTTTAAACCTTCTGTAGAACAACTCTAGGCTTATTCCAGTTCTAAAAGACAAGCTCTGAATAATCATGAATCAATATGTCCATGTGTTTCCTCCAGTCATTGTTACTGGTCCCAATGTGACCCACTCTGACTGAAGCATCCACCGTCAGGTAGCATTAGCACAATAAGATGCTGATGATGGACAAGCAGCACATCCTACTCAAGTTACCAAAGTTAATGGTCCACAGGCGTTTAGAAGCAGGTGCTGGTAATATGACCCTCTGTAGTGAAGCATTGATGGCCAACAGGAAGCTGCATCATGGCTCACATCATTCTGAGATTTCCTGATGTTTCTTCCACATGTTTGCTGATGACATCCAGATCTACTGTTGATCATCTGAGCCCAAGAGGCTGAACTTAGTCAAGTGTTGCTAGAAATCAAACGATGAGTGAAAACACTTTGAAGCTAAATGTGAACAAAAGTCAAACTCTGGTGATTGTTGATCTCCAGACACTTTTTATTTGAGCTTTTTCCTGATTTTCTGGAACTCCTGTGTGTCTTATGTCTTGAGCTTTTAGAGTTTTTATATTTGTTGGTATTTTTAACTGTGTATTGCTTTTGATTGTTTAAGCACTTGTGTGACCCTGGTCTAGAAAGGTGCTTTACAAATAACTATTACGTTCTTACTTAATGTAGGCCCATGTTGGGTATAGAGAGAATTCTTGTAATAATCTGTACATTCAGACATTCAAGCTCTTCTCACCGTCCATTATTAAACACCAGTAAACAAGGATATTTGTCACAAGGTTCCAGGTAAAATGGTCTGACTCAGGATAACCAGCAGGTTTACAGCATCTTGTAAAGTATCATAACAATGGGACACGATGACATTCGAGCAGAGGTTTCAACACTTACTTCCCCCTCCAGGAGTGCTTGGTGGTGTAGAAACAGGCCAGGTCTTTGTTTTCTTTGACCACATTCATCTTTTCAGAGGACCTGCAACACAAACGTCAAGTGTGAACATCAGGAGAGTTTTAGTAAAACATGCATCGTGGGTTTAATTGTATCAACTTCACATTTAAGCTCTATTTTCACAGAACCAAGGAAGTCTTGTGATCCACAAAGGGCAACATGAAGGTTTGATGTTGACAGATCACCAGTAAAGCTCTACATTGTTGTTTAAAAAAGGAACTCTCATCCTGCACCAACATGTTTAAAAGATGTTTATGTCATAAACGAGCGAATGCTTCTCACAGTCATTGAGCTTCAAAAATCAGTGCAAACAACACAACAGTGTAACAGCAGATCCTGTGTCAACACTGGATAAGTCACTGTGGCACATTGGACACAAGATCGGTAAACAGTCGTTTCTTGATTGTCAAAAGATTTCATGCAGAGTCACATGAGCCTTAAAAGAATCATTAAAGAGGAGTGACCAGTTTTACAAACGCTTGAGTCAGACTTCCTGATTTCCTGCCTTTCTAGCCGAGTCACAAACGTTTGGCTCTCTTTCCAATGTCTTTCTAATGCTTCGTTTGATAACACGGTCCTTCCTGCTCAGTGTCTTAGAGACAGAATGTTCGAGCCATGCAAAAGAAGATTTCTTTCTCGATTCAAAGTCAACCCAGTCACGACCCAGAGTCAGAGACAGATCCACGCTGAGCTACAAACATTCCAGGGTTTCTGTCTGTGTAGCACGAATGAAACTTTAACTGTTGATCCAAACAAGTTTATTAACCTTCACAGCTCTGTCGAATTAGGTCATATTTTGGAGGTTATGTCATTTCAACTTTCCAAAGTTTGGTCGTGTTTTTTTCCAGGTAAACACGAGCTATTCAAAGTGTTGGGTTTGAATGTAACCGTGAAACCACTTGTTTATTAGATGAAAAGAGTCTCGTTGAGTAAGAGCATCAACACAGATCAACTTGATAAACATGGTGAGATATTCTCGATGAAAACTGGGTTCATATGATGAATCCACAGCACGAGTGTCGCTCGATCGCCAGGAGTGAAGCAGCAGAAATGTGACGAAGGGAAATCTGTGTCAGCACTACTACAGGATCCTTCAGCAGAAATCCTGACTTCAGTTTTCCTTCCTCTACGTTCCAACCAAACAGAAGGAGAATGTGAACACAGCAGTAGATCAAACGACATGAATCCTATTCAAATGAAAACTTATATTGGTAAATCAGTAAAGATGCAACTAAACTAAATAGAAATTTAACAGAAAACGTATTATCCTGAAGGAAGGCTCTTCCAAATACAGAACTTGTATTAATACTACAGACCAGTGCAGCGTCGAGTCTGCTTGCATCCTTGTTCTGATGGTGCTGGGATGAATAATACATGATCCTAGAGCGGTCGCAGCAGCTATAAGGTAATTGGTTAAGTAAACACGAGTTTATCCAAGAGCTTCAGGTATTTCTGGTTCTCAAAAACGTTAATAAATATCATTCATCTTTCTTCTACAACTCTGACTCCAAATGAAAAGGTCATCTTTAAACGAGCGCCTGTTGCCACGACACAAAACAATGGTTTCTGACGTAATGTTGATTCAAATGGAAGAATTCCTGCTGTGAGATCAAGCAAAGGAAACTTCGGCATCTTGAAGGTGCAACGTTCAAACCATCACATGCCGTTACGTCACAGTATAAATGACCTTTGTTTGGTTTACATTCAACCGCTGCTCCAATAAATTGTCAATAAAAACTAACTGAACAGCAGTTCACCTGCAAACATGGAACAGAGACAGGTTTGATTCGTTGTGTCGAGAGAACCCGAGTGAAAACTATTAACAAAAAAGGCTCTACTTGAAAGAAAGTCTGGTTTAAAGCCTGAGGATATTCCATGACTAGTCACCGGTTAATGTATGCAGTTCATGAAAAGAAATACACCTTAGACTCAGAAGAGCCAACAGGTACGAGTCACTTATTGAAATGTAACACAAACAACTGACTTTCTTCCACTGTGGGAAATCCTTGGAAAGCCAGTCCAGCTTACGATCAACGTTACTGTATAGTAATGCAAATACACACATGTATTTATACACACACTCAATAATTGTGTCGCAAAAACATCGCAGGTTCCTCAGAAGCATCATAACGAACATTAAAATAGTCCTTGATTTGATGAAACAAATTATCGTAACTTTGTTATTCAGTGATGGTGACGTGAACAAGATTCAACGAAGAACTATCTTGAAGAGACTTTTTGTCTGAAGATACCATCAAATATGCTTCTGACTGACAGCCTGTCATTCATTCTTCGCTGTTCACTTCTCAACCGGGAACCACTCTTGGAGTGACAACTATTAATGTACAAATGTGTCAAACAGATCAACCCAAACTACAAAACATCATCACGGTTTAGACACGAGTCTCTTTTCTAATATCGTGTTCTTTGGGCTCAAGGCCTTGAGAAACAAGTCAACATGGTTCACAACACAGCAGCAGATGTCATCATGAATACAGTGTCAGCAAGAACATCACTAGAGAAGGTCCACGTCCATCATCTCACACACACACAACAAGTTGGTCTTGAGGTGGATTCTTCTCTGGTCCAGTCCTGACCCAGACGGTTCTGATGATGGTCTAAGAACCTGATGATGGTCTAAGACCTGATGATGGTCTAAGATCCTGATGATGGTCTAAGGACCTGATGATGTTCTAAGACCTCATGATGGTCTAAGAACCTGATGATGGTCTAAGAACCTGATGATGGTCTAAGAACCTGATGATGGTCTAAGACCTGATGATGGTCTAAGAACCTGATGATGGTCTAAGACCTGATGATGGTCTAAGAACATGATGATGGTCTAAGACCTGATGATGGTCTAAGAACCCATGATGGTCTAAGAACCTGATGATGGTCTAAGACCTGATGATGGTCTAAGAACCTGATGATGGTCTAAGAACCTGATGATGGTCTAAGACCTGATGATGGTCTAAGAACCTGTGATCCCTTCATGATCTTCTCTAAGAACACGTTACCTGAGTCTGCACCTGCTGAACGAGGTCTGGACTGAAGTCTGGACTGAAGTCTGAACTGAAGTCTGAACTGAAGTCTGGACTGAAGTCTGGACTGAAGTCTGGACTGAAGTCTGGACTGAAGTCTGAACTGAAGTCTGAACTGAAGTCTGGACTGAAGTCTGGACTGAAGTCTGGACTGAAGTCTGGACTGAAGTCTGGACTGAAGTCTGGACTGAAGGCCTGAACTGATCCAAAGCCTGGATCTTTCTGGCCCACAGACGAGACAGCGACGTGTTCGCCTCCATGTCTGCGCCTGAACTAACGAGAGACACGTTTGTTATGAACTGTTTGCCAAAATGCAAAAGTGTCGCTGCTGACAGTTAGCATCTGATGCTAGCAGCTAGTTAGCTCGTCGCACCGCAGCAGCGGCGGCGCCAAAGTCCCGCGAACAGCGGCGGCTCGTGTCAACAAGCGCGGGTTGTTACCGTGATAATGTACCTGTAAAGGTGTCAGATAGACGTCTGTGCCCCCCTCCCTCCGGCTCGCTGCTGCCTCTCTGATGCTGGAGCTTCAGTTCGCTGCCATGTTCCTGGAGGCGAGAGAGGCTCGTGCGCATGCGCGAGGCCTGCCTGTCATGCGGCGGTCAGCTGATCAGGTCGTCGGCGGGGCGGGCGATGTGACGTAACTGATCCAGGGTCTGTTTGTGATCCTGCTTCAGCGCTTCAACTAGTGACACCTTACAGTGAGAGCTGACTCTGAGTCAGTGAGCAGTGACCGCGGCTGAGTTTGTGTCTTTTTTTACTTTACTTCTAAAAGATTTTTCCACACACTGCGCCCTGAAGAACTTAAAAAATAAAATAAATAAATAAATAATAATGAACTTTACTTTTAAAATATTTTCCACACACTGCGCCCTGAAGAACTTAAAAAATAAAACTAATAATGATTTAATTAAGTAAACCGCAAACTCAAGTGATTATTTCTACACTCAAGTCAGTAAAGGTTAGTAAAGATAAACCACAAAGATGTTCAACAATCAAAAACAATACACAGTTAAAATACACACTTTAAAGGGTCAAGTCAACACACAGACACACACAGACACACACACAGACACACACACAGACACACACACAGACACACACAGACACACACACAGACACACACACAGACACACAGAGACACACACACAGACACACACACAGACACACAGAGACACACACACAGACACACACACAGACACACAGAGACACACACACAGACACACACACAGACACACACACAGACACACAGAGACACACACACAGACACACACACAGACACACACACAGACACACACAGACACACACACAGACACACACACAGACACACAGAGACACACACACAGACACACACAGACACACACAGCAGCAACAAGAAAGTTAAGAAACGAATACAAATGTTTCTTAAAGTAATCAGTAGATCCAACACATCGTTATGTTGTTTAATTTTGTGTCATTTCTAACGAATAAAACAGGTTCAAAGGTCATATTTATCAATTAATTTAATCCTGTAACATGCACTTATAGTGGCCCTCATGAAACTATCTGATCGTGTGGAAAGTGTTGTTTTTTCATTCTTACTCAATAAAAACAGTAAATAATCTCTATCTAAAAATAACTTAATACATGTTTTCTATCACATAAACATTATTTTGAAGGTTTACATTGAAATAAAGTCTATTTATATAATAAAATATTTTGTCCTCCACAGTATAACAAGGAGAAATCTTGAAAAAATGTACTTTCCCTTGATGCTCGTGTAAAACAACAAATAAATAATGATGAAAGTTCACAGTTGTGTCACTTTTTTCCCTTGAATATCTTAATCGCTGCATAAGAATGACATCGAAACATGTTATAATAAATAATAAAGTAAGATTATTTTCATCACCTGCTGTATTACAAGAGAAGTTCTACCCCCTAGAGGCGAGAGCGCAGCGGTGCAGCCAGAGTTTAACAGATCAAACATCTTTAAAAAGATAAAAATGAAAACAAACAGAAGCTTTAAAGACTTTCATTGAATCATGAATGAACCTGTGACGTCACGTCTCAACTGAACGTTCATTGAATCATGAATAAACCTGTGACGTCACGTCTCAACTGAACGTTCATTGAATCATGAATAAACCTGTGACGTCACGTCTCAACTGAACGTTCATTGAATCATGAATGAACCTGTGACGTCACGTCTCAACTGAACGTTCATTGAATCATGAATAAACCTGTGACGTCACGTCTCAACTGAACGTTCATTGAATCATGAATAAACCTGTGACGTCACGTCTCAACTGAACGTTCATTGAATCATGAATGAACCTGTGACGTCACGTCTCAACTGAACGTTCATTGAATCATGAATGAACCTGTGACGTCACGTCTCAACTGAACGTTCATTGAATCATGAATAAACCTGTGACGTCACGTCTCAACTGAACGTTCATTGAATCATGAATAAACCTGTGACGTCACGTCTCAACTGAACGTTCATTGAATCATGAATGAACCTGTGACGTCACGTCTCAACTGAACGTTCATTGAATCATGACTAAACCTGTGACGTCACGTCTCAACTGAACGTTCATTGAATCATGAACGAACCTGTGACGTCACGTCTCAACTGAACGTTCATTGAATCATGAACGAACCTGTGACGTCACGTCTCAACTGAACGTTCATTGAATCATGAACGAACCTGTGACGTCACGTCTCAACTGAACGTTTATTGAATCATGAATGAACCTGTGACGTCACGTCTCAACTGAACGTTCATTGAATCATGAACGAACCTGTGACGTCACGTCTCAACTGAACGTTCATTGAATCATGAATGAACCTGTGACGTCACGTCTCAACTGAACGTTCATTGAATCATGAATAAACCTGTGACGTCACGTCTCAACTGAACGTTCATTGAATCATGAATGAACCTGTGACGTCACGTCTCAACTGACCGTTCATTGAATCATGAATGAACCTGTGACGTCACGTCTCAACTGAACGTTCATTGAATCATGAATGAACCTGTGACGTCACGTCTCAACTGAACGTTCATTGATAAAGTTAATTTTCAACATAAAGTTTGTGTAAACGTTTCTTTTCATAACTTAATTCATTGATCAAACCACGTGATTGTGAATCAAACACGTGTTTTTATTGTCAAATAAACCATTTATTTGTATTATCTTGTTATTATTATCATCAGATTCACCAGGAAATCATGAGTCAATCATCAAACGACTCGTCTTAACTGACTCATCTTAACTGACTCGTCTTAACTGACTCGTCTTAACTGAACTATTGACTCGTCTTAACTGACTCGTCTTAACTGACTCGTCTTAACTGACTCGTCTTAACTGAACTATTGACTCGTCTTAACTGACTCGTCTTAACTGAACTATTGACTCGTCTTAACTGACTCGTCTTAACTGACTGGTCCTAACTGACTGGTCTTAACTGAACTATTGACTCGTCTTAACTGACTCGTCTTAACTGACTCGTCTTAACTCACTCGTCTTAACTCACTCGTCTTAACTGAACTATTGACTCGTCTTAACTGACTCGTCTTAACTGACTCGTCTTAACTGACTCGTCTTAACTCACTCGTCTTAACTGAACTATTGACTCGTCTTAACTGACTCGTCTTAACTGACTCGTCTTAACTGACTCGTCTTAACTGACTCATCTTAACTGACTCGTCTTAACTGACTCGTCTTAACTGAACTATTGACTCGTCTTAACTGACTCGTGTTAACTGACTCGTCTTAACTGACTCGTCTTAACTGAACTATTGACTCGTCTTAACTGACTCGTCTTAACTGACTCGTCTTAACTGACTCGTCTTAACTGACTCGTCTTAACTGAACTATTGACTCGTCTTAACTGACTCGTCTTAACTGAACTATTGACTCGTCTTAACTGACTCGTCTTAACTGACTCGTCTTAACTGACTCGTCTTAACTGAACTATTGACTCGTCTTAACTGACTCGTCTTAACTGGACTCATCGACTCGTCTTAACTGACTCGTCTTAACTGACTCGTCTTAACTGGACTCATCGACTCGTCTTAACTGACTCGTCTTAACTGAACTCATCGATTCGTCTTAACTGACTGGTCTTAACTGAACTCATCGACTCGTCTTAACTGACTCGTCTAAACTGGACTCATCGACTCGTCTTAACTGACTCGTCTAAACTGGACTCATCGACTCGTCTTAACTGGACTCATCGACTCGTCTTAACTGACTCTTCTTAACTGAACTCATCGATTCGTCTTAACTGACTCTTCTTAACTGACTCGTCTTAACTGAACTATTGACTCGTCTTAACTGACTCGTCTTAACTGAACTCATCGATTCGTCTTAACTGACTCGTCTTAACTGAACTCATCGATTCGTCTTAACTGACTCGTCTTAACTGAACTCATCGATTCGTCTTAACTGACTCGTCTTAACTGAACTATTGACTCGTCTTAACTGACTCGTCTTAACTGAACTATTGACTCGTCTTAACTGACTCGTCTTAACTGAACTCATCGACTCGTCTTAACTGACTCGTCTAAACTGAACTCATCGACTCGTCTTAACTGACTCGTCTTAACTGACTCGTCTTAACTGACTCGTCTTAACTGACTCGTCTTAACTGACTCGTCTTAACTGACTCGTCTTAACTGACTCGTCTTAACTGAACTCATCGACTCGTCTTAACTGACTCGTCTAAACTGACTCGTTTTAACTGAACTCATCGACTCGTCTTAACTGACTCGTCTTAACTGACTCGTCTTAACTGGACTCATCGACTCGTCTTAACTGACTCGTCTTAACTGAACTCATCGACTCGTCTTAACTGACTCGTCTTAACGGAACTCATCGATTCGTCTTAACTGACTGGTCTTAACTGAACTCATCGACTCGTCTTAACTGACTCGTCTTAACTGACTCGTCTTAACTGACTCGTCTTAACTGACTCGTCTTAACTGAACTCATCGACTCGTCTTAACTGACTCGTCTAAACTGACTCGTCTTAACTGAACTCATCGACTCGTCTTAACTGACTCGTCTTAACTGACTCGTCTTAACTGGACTCATCGACTCGTCTAAACTGACTCGTCTTCACTGAACTCATCGACTCGTCTTAACTGACTCGTCTTAACTGAACTCATCGATTCGTCTTAACTGACTCGTCTTAACTGAACTCATCGATTCGTCTTAACTGACTCGTCTTAACTGAACTCATCGATTCGTCTTAACTGACTCGTCTTAACTGACTCGTCTTAACTGAACTATTGACTCGTCTTAACTGACTCGTCTTAACTGAACTATTGACTCGTCTTAACTGACTCATCTTAACTGAACTCATCGACTCGTCTTAACTGACTCGTCTAAACTGAACTCATCGACTCGTCTTAACTGACTCGTCTTAACTGACTCGTCTTAACTGACTCGTCTTAACTGAACTCATCGACTCGTCTTAACTGACTCGTCTAAACTGAACTTATCGACTCATCTTAACTGGACTCATCGACTCGTCTTAACTGACTCGTCTTAACTGGACTCATCGACTCGTCTTAACTGACTCGTCTTAACTGACTCGTCTTAACTGACTCGTCTTAACTGACTCGTCTTAACTGACTCGTCTTAACTGAACTCATCGACTCGTCTTAACTGAACTCATCGACTAGTCATAACTGATTTGTCTTAACTGACTCGTCTTAACTGACTCGTCTTAACTGACTCGTCTTAACTGAACTATTGACTCGTCTTAACTGACTCGTCTTAACTGACTCGTCTTAACTGACTCGTCTTAACTGACTCGTCTTAACTGACTCGTCTTAACTGAACTATTGACTCGTCTTAACTGACTCGTCTTAACTGAACTATTGACTCGTCCTAACTGACTCGTCTTAACTGACTCGTCTTAACTGACTCGTCTTAACTGAACTATTGACTCGTCTTAACTGACTCGTCTTAACTGGACTCATCGACTCGTCTTAACTGACTCGTCTTAACTGACTCGTCTTAACTGGACTCATCGACTCGTCTTAACTGACTCGTCTTAACTGAACTCATCGACTCGTCTTAACTGACTGGTCTTAACTGAACTCATCGATTCGTCTTAACTGACTGGTCTTAACTGAACTCATCGACTCGTCTTAACTGACTCGTCTAAACTGGACTCATCGACTCGTCTTAACTGGACTCATCGACTCGTCTTAACTGACTCTTCTTAACTGAACTCATCGATTCGTCTTAACTGACTCTTCTTAACTGACTCGTCTTAACTGAACTATTGACTCGTCTTAACTGACTGGTCTTAACTGAACTCATCGATTCGTCTTAACTGACTGGTCTTAACTGAACTCATCGACTCGTCTTAACTGACTCGTCTAAACTGGACTCATCGACTCGTCTTAACTGGACTCATCGACTCGTCTTAACTGACTCTTCTTAACTGAACTCATCGATTCGTCTTAACTGACTCTTCTTAACTGACTCGTCTTAACTGAACTATTGACTCGTCTTAACTGACTCGTCTTAACTGAACTCATCGATTCGTCTTAACTGACTCGTCTAAACTGGACTCATCGACTCGTCTTAACTGACTCGTCTAAACTGGACTCATCGACTCGTCTTAACTGACTCGTCTAAACTGGACTCATCGACTCGTCTTAACTGGACTCATCGACTCGTCTTAACTGACTCTTCTTAACTGAACTCATCGATTCGTCTTAACTGACTCTTCTTAACTGACTCGTCTTAACTGAACTATTGACTCGTCTTAACTGACTCGTCTTAACTGAACTCATCGATTCGGCTTAACTGACTCGTCTTAACTGAACTCATCGATTCGTCTTAACTGACTCGTCTTAACTGAACTCATCGATTCGTCTTAACTGACTCGTCTTAACTGAACTATTGACTCGTCTTAACTGACTCGTCTTAACTGAACTATTGACTCGTCTTAACTGACTCGTCTTAACTGAACTCATCGACTCGTCTTAACTGACTCGTCTAAACTGAACTCATCGACTCGTCTTAACTGACTCGTCTTAACTGACTCGTCTTAACTGACTCGTCTTAACTGAACTCATCGACTCGTCTTAACTGACTCGTCTAAACTGACTCGTCTTAACTGAACTCATCGACTCGTCTTAACTGACTCGTCTTAACTGACTCGTCTTAACTGGACTCATCGACTCGTCTTAACTGACTCGTCTTAACTGAACTCATCGACTCGTCTTAACTGACTCGTCTTAACTGAACTCATCGATTCGTCTTAACTGACTGGTCTTAACTGAACTCATCGACTCGTCTTAACTGACTCGTCTTAACTGACTCGTCTTAACTGAACTCATCGACTCGTCTTAACTGACTCGTCTAAACTGACTCGTCTTAACTGAACTCATCGACTCGTCTTAACTGACTCGTCTTAACTGACTCGTCTTAACTGGACTCATCGACTCGTCTTAACTGACTGGTCTTAACTGACTCGTCTTAACTGACTCGTCTTAACTGGACTCATCGACTCGTCTTAACTGACTCGTCTTAACTGAACTCATCGATTCGTCTTAACTGACTGGTCTTAACTGACTCGTCTTAACTGACTCGTCTTAACTGAACTCATCGATTCGTCTTAACTGACTCGTCTTAACTGACTCGTCTTAACTGAACTATTGACTCGTCTTAACTGACTCGTCTTAACTGAACTATTGACTCGTCTTAACTGACTCGTCTTAACTGAACTCATCGACTCGTCTTAACTGACTCGTCTAAACTGAACTCATCGACTCGTCTTAACTGACTCGTCTTAACTGACTCGTCTTAACTGACTCGTCTTAACTGAACTCATCGACTCGTCTTAACTGACTCGTCTAAACTGAACTCATCGACTCGTCTTAACTGACTCGTCTAAACTGAACTTATCGACTCATCTTAACTGGACTCATCGACTCGTCTTAACTGACTCGTCTTAACTGGACTCATCGACTCGTCTTAACTGACTCGTCTTAACTGACTCGTCTTAACTGACTCGTCTTAACTGAACTCATCGACTCGTCTTAACTGAACTCATCGACTAGTCATAACTGATTTGTCTTAACTGACTCGTCTTAACTGACTCGTCTTAACTGACTCGTCTTAACTGAACTCATCGACTCGTCTTAACTGACTCGTCTTAACTGACTCGTCTTAACTGACTCGTCTTAACTGAACTCATCGACTAGTCATAACTGATTTGTCTTAACTGACTCGTCTTAACTGACTCGTCTTAACTGACTCGTCTTAACTGACTCGTCTTAACTGACTCGTCTTAACTGAACTCATCGACTAGTCATAACTGATTTGTCTTAACTGACTCGTCTTAACTGAACTCATCGACTAGTCATAACTGATTTGTCTTAACTGACTCGTCTTCACTGACTCATCTTAACTGACTCGTCTTAACTGAACTCATCGACTAGTCATAACTGATTTGTCTTAACTGACTCGTCTTAACTGAACTCATCGACTAGTCATAACTGATTTGTCTTAACTGACTCGTCTTCACTGACTCATCTTAACTGACTCGTCTTAACTGAACTCATCGACTAGTCATAACTGATTTGTCTTAACTGACTCGTCTTAACTGAACTCATCGACTAGTCATAACTGATTTGTCTTAACTGACTCGTCTTAACGGATTTGTCTTAACTGACTCGTCTTAACTGAACTCATCGACTAGTCATAACTGATTTGTCTTAACTGACTCGTCTTTACTGAACTCATCGACTAGTCATAACTGATTTGTCTTAACTGACTCGTCTTTACTGAACTCATCGACTAGTCATAACTGATTTGTCTTAACTGACTCGTCTTCACTGACTCATCTTAACTGACTCGTCTTAACTGAACTCATCGACTAGTCATAACTGATTTGTCTTAACTGACTCGTCTTAACTGACTCGTCTTAACTGACTCGTCTTAACTGAACTCATCGACTAGTCATAACTGATTTGTCTTAACTGACTCGTCTTCACTGACTCATCTTAACTGACTCGTCTTAACTGAATCGTCTTAACTGACTCGTCTTAACTGGACTCATCGACTCGTCTTAACTGACTCGTCTTAACTGAACTCATCGACTAGTCATAACTGACTCGTCTTAACTGACTCGTCTTAACTGACTCGCCTTAACTGACTCATCTTAACTGAACTCATCGACTAGTCATAACTGATTTGTCTTAACTGACTCGTCTTAACTGACTCATCTTAACTGACTCGCCTTAACTGACTCGTCTTAACTGGACTCATCGACTCGTCTTAACTGACTCGTCTTAACTGACTCGTCTTAACTGACTCGCCTTAACTGACTCATCTTAACTGAACTCATCGACTAGTCATAACTGATTTGTCTTAACTGACTCGTCTTAACTGACTCATCTTAACTGACTCATCTTAACTGACTCGTCTTAACTGACTCGTCTTACCTGGACTCATCGACTCGCCTTAACTGACTCGTCTTAACTGGACTCATCGACTCATCTTAACTGACTCGTCTTAACTGATTTGTCTTAATTGACTCGTCTTAACTGACTCATCTTAACTGACTCATCTTAACTGACTCGTCTTAACTGACTCGTCTTAACTGATTTGTCTTAACTGACTCGTCTTAACTGGACTCATCGACTCATCCTAACTGACTCGTCTTAACTGACTCGTCTTAACTGACTCGTCTTAACTGGACTCATCGACTCATCCTAACTGACTCGTCTTAACTGACTCGTCTTAACTGACTCGTCTTAACTGACTCATCCTAACTGACTCGTCTTAACTGACTCGTCTTAACTGACTCGTCTTAACTGGACTCATCGACTCATCCTAACTGACTCGTCTTAACTGACTCGTCTTAACTGGACTCATCGACTCATCCTAACTGATTCGTCTTAACTGACTCGTCTTAACTGACTCGTCTTAACTGACTCGTCTTAACTGACTCGTCTTAACTGACAACACAATATTGACGTATCAATCAAAAGGTCAAAGGTTCGATTCCTGAAGTAACATGTGATCACGTCTCATCAAAGTTTCAATAAAACCTCAGTCGACTCTAAGCTAAGACAGAACTTTATTGATCATCAGAAGATATTTATCTTAACAACAACATGATGCTCCTGTCAATCATCTGTGAAGGTCAAAAGACTCACCGTGACTGCAGGTAAAGCGGGAACATGTCGGCGTCGCTCACTGATGTCCGTCAATGTTTCCAGCGTCGTGGTCACGACCGAAGCATCTGATTCGTCACCATGTGCCGCCACTTATGCTAATTAGATTCCAGGACATGAGTGGAAAACTTCCTCTAGTCCTTCAGTGTTCGCGTCCATAGCAACGAAGACCTTCCATCACATGACCACTGAGGAATGTGTGACAGATAACGCTTTGATTGACGGTCAACACAGGGTTCAGATCAAAAACCGTATTGATCCTATTGATCGGAGGAACGTCCGACGACTCGGCTTCAAAATAAAATCACTGTCAACGAGCTGCTTGGCAGATGTCTGCCTTCTCTGAGTGCTTTTCTAGTTGTTGTTACAGATGTTGACAAGTGAACATCAAAGGAAGGAAAACTTTGATTGACAACATTTTCCTGATCAGAATCACATCGATCTGAGTATCTCACAGATGACACAACTTCAACGTCTCCAAGTTAACAGACTCTGATGGTTGAAGACTTTTCTTTGTGGACAGACGTCTCTGACGTGTCTCACATCCTACAGACGGACTGTCTGGAGACACGTTATCAGGTCAGCCGCACAACAGGAAGTCCAGACGACAGAAACATCAGGGCTTCACAATAAAAACAGGAAGTGATAAATGACAGAAACATCAGGGCTTCACAATAAAAACAGGAAGTGATAAACGACAGAAACATCAGGGCTTCACAATAAAAACAGGAAGTGATAAACGACAGAAACATCAGGGCTTCACAATAAAAACAGGAAGTGATAAACGACAGAAACATCAGGGCTTCACAATAAAAACAGGAAGTGATAAACGACAGAAACATCAGGGCTTCACAATAAAAACAGGAAGTGATAAACGACAGAAACATCAGGGCTTAACAATAAAAACAGGAAGTGATAAACGACAGAAACATCAGGGCTTCACAATAAAAACAGGAAGTGATAAACGACAGAAACATCAGGGCTTCACAATAAAAACAGGAAGTGATAAACGACAGAAACATCAGGGCTTCACAATAAAAACAGGAAGTGATAAACGACAGAAACATCATGGCTTCACAATAAAAACAGGAAGTGATAAACGACAGAAACATCAGGGCTTCACAATAAAAACAGGAAGTGATAAACGACAGAAACATCAGGGCTTCACAATAAAAACAGGAAGTGATAAACGACAGGACACGACGGTTGTTGTTACTGCTTTATGTCACAATTTCACGATCAGAAACCTGTGTTGTTGTTGTAAACACAACACAGGAAGTTAGAAACATTTTTATACAAAAACAGGAAATTAACTTGTAAATATCGGGAGCAAAGGTTTGGAAACGTTACACATGTTTATGAGAAAATATTGTAATCCAGTCTTGTTGTTAAAACCAGTCCTCAAAGTATCTTTTGAAAGCAGTTAGCTGCTAACAGTTAGCTGCTAACAGTTAGCTGCTAACAGTTAGCTGCTGACAGTTAGCAGCTGCTAAAAGTAACATATGTAACGTTTCCACCCTTTAAAGTATCATTGCATAGTGTTATTGTTGTTTTACTTTTGTTATGTGTGTTATTTGCTTTTGTCTACTTTTATATGCATGTGTGTGTGTGTATGTGTGTAAGTAAGTAAGTAAGTAAGTAAGTAAGTAAGTAATATTTATTTATATAGCGCTTTTCGAGACCAGGTGTGTGTGCGTGTTATATAAAAATGTGAGATAAATTGATCAGATTATTCAATTAATTGATGCATAAGGATCATATTTGACCCAATAAATACTGAATGTGGAGCAAGCGTCCTCAATAATATTTTACCAATATTTTGAATTCTGGAAAACACACATTAGAAAGTTTTTATATTGATTTGCGAGGAACTATAGAAATGAACGAACCATTGTTGTGATGATTAAATGTTTTGTTTAAATAAAATACGTTAAGAAATCAGTTAAATAACATTTTTTTGTAGTAAAGTATATGTACTTAACAAACCCTTTTTTCCTACTGTCCTTGAACGCGCCTCGGTAACCAGGGTGATGACGCCAGTCTCGGTTGCCAGGACACTGTCGAGGCAAACACTAGCTTCGATGCTAGGCTAACCAGCTGCCAGATTAACGCACAGGCGACACATACAGACGCAGGCGTTGTAGTTCGAGGCCAGAACTACAAGATAACGTCACACCTGAAGCACCTGTGGACAAGAAAACCACCTGCGGGTCCAGAGCGAGCGAGAGAAAGACGTGTTTCCTCTGCTAGCACGAGCTAACGAGCTAACGAGCTAACGAGCTAACGAGCTAGCTTCGTTAGCCGCGATGGTAAGTCCTTCGTAACCTTCTGTCCAGCATCGATCGAACACCTAACACCTCTGAGCCTGTGACGTCATGAGCATCTCTCGCCACGCACGTCATTCAGAACAAGTTTAGTGACGTTTGTAACTCAGTGAAACTCACTTGACTGTAAACATCTTAACTCTTGTTATTCTTTAAACTATTTACTCTTTTGATCAAAACAATGACCGACTCAACATTATTATTGTTGTTATGACAACAACATGGTCTGTGATGTTCTTTGTATAATAGTTTTAACAAAATACATTGTTTCTTGACGAGCAAATGTTAGAAAAACAAAGTAGTTCTTCAGAGTTAACTGTGTGGAGACACTTAACCATTACTTACTAGTACTTACTTACTTGAAAAGTATACATAGTTTCTTCTTCTTCTTCTTCTTCTTCTTCTTTTTCTTCTTTTTCTTCTTCTTCTTCAATGTCTCCCTAAATAAAGAAGTTCTGACACAACATCAGAGCTGTGTCTCAAATCAAATACTTGTGTACTCAAAGTGAGTATTTGTAGTACACTAGTGCGTCTCACTTCTTAGTATGTAAATGTAGTGCTTCATGTACACTAAAATACTAAAACACTCACAAAACTAAGTATGGATCGATGGACACTTTCTACACTAAACGACTCCATCTTAGTGACGTTGAAAATGAAAGTTACGTCATATATATATATATATATACCGGCGTAAATATCTCGTCAATATTTCTCATATTTCATGAAACCAAATGTTCTGCCAGCAGGTGTCGCTAGTGTTCCTACAGCTGCTTGAAATCATCCTTAAATAGAAGTAGAAGAAGAAGCTGTCGCGTCATTTCCTGTTAGTGTGTAGCAGCAGAGTTTGATTTGAGACATACTATCTGTGGAGGATTAGTTACTAGTTAGTACGTACACTATCCTGATGATACTAACTTCTAGTATACTAAGAGAAGTATGTTTGAGACATACTATCTGTGGAGGATTAGTTACTAGTTAGTGCGTACACTATCCTGATGATACTAACTTCTAGTATACTAAGAGAAGTATGTGATTTGAGACATACTATCTGTGGAGGATTAGTTACTAGTTAGTGCGTACACTATCCTGATGATACTAACTTCTAGTATACTAAGAGAAGTATGTGATTTGAGACATACTATCTGTGGAGGATTAGTTACTAGTTAGTACGTACACTATCCTGATGATACTAACTTCTAGTATAC